>NC_061510.1:379206507-379229625 GCF_022539505.1 Lolium rigidum
GTTCGGGTAAGAGCATCTAGCATACCGAAATATACAAGTTCAGTCTTTCGAAAACATATTTACCGACGCAGAACAAACGCTATAAACTAAAACTGAAAAATAAAATATACGGAAAATCATCGTCTTCTTCAAAAGAACTGTCTGCCTAGGTCTCCTCGCGCCGCGGCCGTCCGCGCCCCTGACTGGGTCTCCCCGCGTGTAAGAGCCCGCCGCTCGCGTCCCACCACTCGCCGCCACCTAGCTAGCAAGCTTGATCGGAATAGTAGCACCACCCATGGAATCGATTGAATATTTGTGAACCAAATGGGGAGATGATGAGCATCAAATAGTTAGAGCTAGCTAGTTCCCATGTAAAACTAGCTCGCGCGCGTCGCACTGCTCGCCACGTGTGTACGCATTTCATGTGCTGATTGCGTGCACCGCACCGCCGCTCGTCGAAATTAGTCTATATCGAGAAGATTCACCGGGAATTGACATAGACATGGTTGGAATTGGAGCAGGCTGACAGGATGTTTGACCAGTGGTGCATAATTTTACCAAAGCAGCCAGAAATCGGCAGCTGAAAGCGGTTGTACGGACGGCGGCGTTGGAGGAGCGGTGACAAATCAGTTCAGTTTTGGGCATGTAAACCATTCTTCGATTTGTATTAACAGGGTTGAGTGTGAAATTTTTCAAGCCCCTGAAAAAGTTTTTCGGGCCAAGCATCTATTTTGCGCCACTTTCGATCGAATCCGTAAATCCACCAGAAAAATACAGTTCCAGCGTGGGAGATGCTCTAACAGACTATGAAAGTTTTGAATACAAATCCGAATTTGGGGCTATTTTCACACAGGTGATCATCAGACTGCGAGACACATTGAACAAAACACGAGAAAAGATGGTGCTAGTACTATGGCTATTCACAATAGTTGTAGCGAGAACAACGCAATTACATGCGCACACTGAACTAGGCCAGAACTCTGATCTGATCAACCCCCAAGAGGGTATATGGGTATTACTAAGTTAAAACAAATCTCTGGAGAAAGTAGATCACGCTAACTGAACGCTTGTACGTACGTTCGACTCGACTCGAGACCTACCTCCCACCAAACCCCACCCCAATCCTTCTCGAACCTTCTAGATCTTCTTCTTTCGTGGAAGGAAGAAGATGGGTGGGGACGAGACTGCGATATGGCGCTCGTGGGGGTGGTTAAAGGCGTAATTTGAGGCTGACTGTGGGCCCAGAGAACTGGATTATTGGTTGCTTTATGGCGCTTTACCGTTTGTTTGTGTTAAAACTCTCGATGGCCGGATCCGGGAGTATGCTTTGCGACCCCCAGGTTTGGACATCCATTATATTGTCTGCTCAACTGGTTCGGGTAAAAGACTATGAAAGTTCTGAATACAAATACGAATTCGGGTAGGCAGTTTTCACACAGGTGATGATCAGACTGCGAGACATACTGAACAAAACACGAGAAAAGATACTGCTAGTACTATGGCTATTCACAACAGTTGTAGCGAGAACGATACACAGGCGCACACTGAACTAGTCCAGAACACTGATCTGAGCCACGTCCACCCCCAAGAGGGTAATTCTAAGTTAACAGAATTCCCTGGAGAAAGTAGATCACTACGTTAACAGAAATCCCTGGAGAAAGTAGATCACGCGAACTGCACGCTTGTACGTTTGACGTGTCATCAAACAAGCACTTCCCAAAATATCCGGGCCGGCTCCCAGCAACAGCAACACCCTGCAAACAAAACAACTAGAGTGCGTTAGGACAGACCAGTGGAGCAACGGATAGCACCGTAATATTTACTCCAGGATACAATGTCACATTCAGACATCGCATTGGAGGTTCAAACCGCACACGTGATCTGTGAAAGATTAGTACTAACCCCGTTGTAAAATAAGTGTCTGCAGTTACCTATACACGTTCTATTTACAGATTCATCTATATCTAGATAAAGTTACTACACTTATTTTGGAAGGGAAGAAGTATGACATCCTCGGCAACCAAAATAGAAATTCTTCATTTATGGGTGGACGCATGGTTTGGTTCATAGATGATAGAGCAAAGAGAACTCTTCCGTAATCTGGGAAAAATTACGAAGAGAAGAATTATTCTGCTGACCTGTGGTGGCCAATTGCTGAAGTGTTACACAAGAAACAACTTCAAACACAAGGCTACAATGTTACAGATTATCTTTAACACCTAATCCAAGACCTATTCAACAATTTTTTGGACTACAAGTGTCACAGACTCACAGCTTTGCTGACCGGACTACCTAAGAAAATATGCAGCATATAACAAAGAAAATTCTTGCCAGTTATTACAAGCCATTGGCAAGGTGTTGCCTACCTAGATCACTTGGCGGCTAGCGGTGATGCTAAAGCTCACTAGTCTACTTGCTCATTCAGGGTCCTGAATCACTTAGTAACCATCAGAGGGGTGTTGGTTCTAGTGGGAGCATGAGTATTAAATTATTTAATATACTTGCTCTTTTATGAATACATGTTTTTAACTGTTTTTTGCATACTTTTATGTTGTAGATTCTCTCCAAAATAACTGTTAGGAAAACAAACAATAGTTCTGCTTCCATTCTAAAAAACTTTTGGGGAATTTAGAGCAGGGTTGACCATGCTTGACCAAATGCTTTCAAGCATAAGTTGGGGGTCGGTTACCTGTCCAACTAGGGTTCAAATTCAGCTTTCTCGCTTTCTTTCATAATTTATACTACCTCTGTCCCAAAATAACTTGCTCAACTTTTTCTAGATAAGGATGTATCTACACGCAAAATATATGTTAGATGCAACCGTATCTAGAGAAACTTGATCAACTTATTTTGGGACGGAGGGAGTAAAATTTCCAAACTCAAACACCAAATAATAGGACCTTGGTCCCCTCAGTCATGAATCAATAGTGGTAGTCCTATCCTCTTTGACTGGACAGATTCTAGGACAACCGAGACATGATAAGAACAAATCAACGCACCAAAATAGGTTCAATGGTCACTTTACGCAAAAGGTGCAAAACAGCAGAAAAGAGCACAAAATGGCAGCAACCTAGCCAGGAGCGATGTAGCTCCAAGACATTATCAGGAAATTCTGTAGTAGCATGAGACTGAAGCGCATACTGCAAACTGAGGAAAACATGTTTGAATTGTTTTCCCGACAAGGTAACCTTAGCTGGTATGAAAGTGTATTACAATACACAGATGGATACATGCTGACACACTCTTGAGTTTGCCTTTCTAAGTGAATTGTCATGGTATCGGTAAGCAAATATGTTAGATTATCAAGATAATAGCCAACTTATCTAGAAATTGATCCTAACTTATCTCTGAGTCAAAACAGATTTCTATGTTCAATAAAGAATTATAGGTTAACCATTGTTGCAATTGTAAAATACCATGCATATTCAGTTAGCCTTTTTGCGGAACACATACATGGACTTTCTGAGGGGCTTACGCAGAGTTTCTCAGGATCTTTCTGAGGGGCTTATACTCCCTGAAGGCTCTGCATTCTTAATAATCCACGGATGCTTCAATATATCGTCAAGAGAGATCCTCTTGCTTGAATCCTTCACTAGCAACTGCATACAAAATTCACACTTTACATTTCATCACCTTTAAGAGTATAAGTGCATACCCAAATCCACCAATATTTTCAGATGTTACCTTGCAAATGAGATCCTTGGCATCTGCAGATATGCAAGGAGTCGAAGGGAACAGCAAGTCCACTTTAACGATCCTGCTCAAAGTTCATGTTACAGAGAATGTACTAAGGGAAGATTGGACAAATCAGAAACATTTTAGTTCTTACCTCATCAGGGTATCATTCTGTTCTGCAGCTTCAAAAGGTGGTGAGCCATATAAGAACTCATAGCACAGGATTCCTAGTGTCCAGTTGTCAACGGCATAATCGTGAGCCTTTTTCTCTACCATCTCTGGTGCCAGGTAATCGATTGTACCACATAGTGTGTGGCGTTTAGCATTTGATCTAACTGCCCATCCGAAATCAGCAATCTTAAGCCGGCCCTGTAAAATGGAAGTTAATTAAGGTTTTATAAAAAAAAGCTCAGCAACTTATGCGCAGAGACAGAGTTAAAGTATCCACAGCAATCATCCTGCATATCGATGTGGACAGTGCAACCAAATTTGTTTTTTACTAGTTTCTTACACATATGGATGAAGACAGCGCAACTAATACAGTGTCTGTCAGAATTTGGTAATCTCTACTGAGAGAGAAGTAGCTCTTCAGTAATCTCGAGAAAGTTATACAGGGCATGCATATACAAAGTAACCAGGTGTTTACAATCATATATAGTACACAAGTGACAGTAAGAATAACCATCTATGAGAACGAAGAGGCATGGGCAGAACTACTAACATGAAAATGTGTACTCTATGTGCATCACTGGACATTGTGTTCTAGTTTCCATTAGGAAGTCAAATTTTGCACAGCACTAATTTACGTGTAGTATATATGGTTCGTGGTCAATAGCGAGTCAAAAGTTTAATATGAATATAGAGTAAGATACTGCTTATCTGCTATCGTCACCTCTTATAAAGCCAATTGAATAACACAAGCTATGAGTGCAATCTCTAAAATTTCTCTACCATTGGATTGATCCCCAATGGTCATAAGTTTCCAACACAGTGATAAATAGTGATTCACTCAGATTGTATAGCTCCTGGAATCTTCAACAAGTATCTTGATGTTTTGATAGTTTATGCTTGCAGAAAGATCAAGGTACGTAAGATATATTGTCTCCTTTATTTTATCTCACAAGTAATTTTCAAATATTGGTTTGTATATAAATATACATAATAAAAAAACGGTAAATGATCACAAAATAATGCAGCAATGCGAGGATCCAATAATTATTTTATCCATCCATGGGCAGGCATAACTTGCAGCAATGATGTCGCTGATTTCATACTAAGATAAATGAAAGGCAGAAAAAAGGCACAGGATAGCACATCAAATTCACTTGCATATCTAAACGTTGCAACATATAAAAGCTCAATTTAAAAAAATTGCAGTAGCAGAGGTGCAGGAATTGCAATCAGAAGAACCAACCTCAATATCAAGGAGCAAATTTTCCGGCTTGATGTCCCTGTGAATTACCTGCTTTTTGTGACAGTATGCCAAAGCACCAGCTAGGCTGGCAACGTACTAGAACCAAAGAAAATGAATTGGATCAACAGAAATCAAGCGCAAAAAATGTAAGTCTGAAGATAAACAATATAGGTCCATCATGTATGACGACCCGATGTGCCAAGGAAGCACAAGCTCTTGACCTGAATTGCAGTACATCACAAACTGGGACAGGTAATGCTAAAGAAGACTGTTGTTTGGCGGATTCGTGTTTAGGAAGCCGAAAGATCTATTGTGACTCATGAGGTTGGTTTTGACTTGTGTTTCTAAATATGATCAAGAGGCCTTGAGAAGATCTTCATCTTGTAGTGAGATACAGAGACCCATCAAACCCAAATGAAATGAATAGCTTATAGTACCAAAATTACAGTGGGCCAGACAGTTTGCTGCTTTCAACATTGCATGACGAACCAACATGACTAAGTACATATTCTTGTAGAACAACTACTAATACATATACTGAGGTACAAAGAGCTACTAGATGCTAGTACTCTTCCTACTGATCTTCCTCCTACATGACACGACTTCAATCGAAGTAATACTTACTTCATCAGTGAAATGTTAGAAAAGTCCCTTATCAAATTGCAGGGTTTCTGTGGGGGTGTCAGAAGAACTCCACACGTTGATTGCAGGTTTAGATTTCAGATGCACAATAGACGCCACGCAGCTGGGGGTGGGAAGTAAAACACGGCAGGAAAGGGGGCTCACGGTGGCGGCGGTCCGCTCGGAGAAGTGGCCGACGCTGCGGAGGAGCTTGTAGAGCTCCCCGCGCGCGGCGTACTCGAGGACGAGGACGACTCGGTCGGCGTCGTGGAACCAGGCGAAGAGGCGCAGCACGTTGGGGTGGTCGAGGCCGCGCTGGATCTCGATCTCCCGCCGCAGGTGCGCGTGGAACCGGTACTTCTCCAGCTTCCTCTTGAAGATCACCTTGAGCGCCACCACGTACCCGCTCTGGACCGGCGCGGACCGGCGCGTTAGATTGATCGGAGGAGGTGGGGGGAGATCGGAGGTTTGGGGGCTAGGGTTTGCGGGGTCGGACCTGCTTCTCCCGGCCGAGGTAGACCTTGCCGAACTTGCCCTCGCCGATGAACTTGCCGACCTCGAAGTCGGAGAGGCTCCACTGCGGCCGCTCCATCGGAGAAGAGAGGAGGAGCGTGGAGGCGGTGGTGGTGGCGAGAGGCGTTGGGAGTTTGAAATGGTGGTGTGCGGAACAGCGGATGCGAACTGGTGGTGGTGTACTGGTCCGTTCGAAAATAGACAGAGGATTGCGCCTCAGTTAAATTGGGCCAGGTTCCGCCGACGAAACTATTCCCCAGCCCTCTTTTTACATGAGCCCATTTCATTTGTGGACTTGTCCCTCAACAGTTCACTAGGGCTTACAGTTCTGCGGCCCAACCTAAATGTTCGCATGGGTCACGAGTGAGTAATGTTTTTTTTTTCTTCTTAACAACAAAAGATAAGACTATAAGATGTACCCTATCAATTTTTTTTTTGAGACTGAGCCGGTGGATTGAATCTTCAAATTGACAAAGTCACCACAGACGCCTCGCTGTCGACGGGAACGTCGCCTCCCACTGAATGAATATTCCGCCTTTGTGAGACACACAGATGTTAAATCTGGGGTTTGAACTCTGGTGGGCTGGGGGTACAACCACCCACCTAACCACCCAACCTCAGCTTGGTTCTCGTACCCTCTCAATTCTATTAAGCTCTGGGTCATGATACCTGAAAGACTTACCATAAAGTGTTACCTTGCGAGATAATTGCCATCTTCACGTGGTACTTGCAACTGTATAAGATGATTTGATGTGTTAGTCATTCTACCAATTGATGCAGAATCCATCTTGAAAACTCACATATCTTCTCAGCATCCCGATCGACGACTTTCCAGTGTGGTAAATAGAGAAATTAAGCACCTTTTCGTTACAGAGTGCATAACAAGACTCTGCTTGGCCAATGGTTTGGCAAGCCAATGTTCCACCACAGTGAAGACATTTCACATGGAAAACAGCCTCCAACGCCCTGACAATAGAGGAAAACAAGCTTCAACGATGTCATACAAAAGTCACATGAGCTTGATGTATTCATGAGCTTGAAGTAGAGCACGTGTCTAATGCTCTCTACCGCTGCCCAACCCGGGGTAGAGAGCGTGGACACGGTTCACGGCATCAAAAGCTTGTCGACAATGGACTTGATCAAGATAAGCAGTTTTTGGTGCCGATCTGCCGGATACAACTTCCATCTACATCTCCTCGGTTCAAGAAATTAACTTCCACTACCATGTGTAGTGCCCTCATTAGGATGGGTCAAATGGAACTTCCATATCTCTATTAAGATCGTTGATGGCTCAGTTGGTGTTGGCATGGTTCCGAGGGATAAATCTGGTCAAATCATACATTTCCAATGCATGCTCGATGATGAGTAGGCAGTGCAATAATACCTCGGCGGGCGTTCTGCCAAGGTGGTTACCTTAGGATATGTGAAATTAAATGCAGACACAGCAAGGAAGATCGAAGATGGAGGAGCGCTTGTTATGGTGTGCTTAACTGAGTCAGGCGCGTTCATGGGGGCTTCTACTCTCACGATACAGTGCCCCTATACCCCAACCATTCTTGAGGCTTTGTCCTGCCTAAGGTACTAGCCTTGGCGCAAGATTTGAACCCAAATCGCATATGTGTGGCAACTGACTGCTGGGAAATCGTTACCAGTCTCTGCTGACGTGTAGTTGACACACGTCTGTTGGGAACCCCAAGAGGAAGGTGTGATGCGTACAGCAGCAAGTTTTCTCTCAGTATGAAACCAAGGTTATCGAACCAGTAGGAGATGAAGGCCACGTGAAGGTTGTTGGCGAAGGAGTGTAGTGCGGCGCAACACCAGGGATTCCGGCGCCAACGTGGAACCTGCACAACACAATCAAAATACTTTGCCCCAACTTAACAGTGAGGTTGTCAATCTCACCGGCTTGCTGTAAACAAAGGATTAAACGTATGATGTGGAAAATGATGTTTGTTGCGAAGAACAACAAAGAACAGAGTTTGCAGTAGATTGTATTTTAGATGTAAAAGAATGGACCGGGGTCCACAATTCACTAGTGGTGTCTCTCCAATAAGAAATAGCATGTTGGGTGAACAAATTACAGTTGGGCAATTGACAAATAAAGAGGGCATAACAATGCACATACATATCACGAAGACTAATATGAGATTTAATCAGGGCATTACGACAAAGTACATAGACCGCTATCCGAGCATGCATCCGTGCCTAAAAAGTCCACCTTCGGGTTAGCATCCGCACCCCTTCCGGTATTAAGTTGCAAACAACAGACAATTGCATTAAGTATGGTGCGTAATGTAATCAACACAAATATCCTTAGACAAAGCATTGATGTTTTATCCCTAGTGGAAACAACACATCCACAACCTTAGGGGTTGCTGTCACTCCCCCAGATTCAATGGAGACATGAACCCACTATCGAGCATAAATACCCCCTCTTGGAGTCACAAGTATCAACTTGGCAAGAGCCTCTACTAGCAACGGAGATCATGCAAGAACATAAACAACACATATATGATAGATCAATAATCAACTTGACATTGTATTCCATATTCATCGGATCCCAACAAACACAACATGTAGCATTACAGATAGACGATCTTGATCATGATAGGCAGCTCACAAGATCTAACATGATAGCACAAGAGGAGAAGACAACCATCTAGCTACTGCTATGGACCCATAGTCCAAGGATGAACTACTCACACATCAGTCCGGAGGCGATCATGGTGATGTAGAGTCCTCCGGGTGATGATTCCCCTCTCCGGCAGGGTGCCGGAGCAATCTCCAGAATCTCCCGAGATGGGATTGGCGGCGGCGGCGTCTCTGGAACTTTTCTCGTATCGTGGCTCTCGGTAATAGGGTTTTCGCGACGGAGAGTTTAAGTAGGCAGAAGGGCAGAGTCGGGGGCTTCACGAGGGGCCCACACACTAGGGTGGCGCGGGCCCCTCCTTGGCCGCGCCGCCTTAGTGTGTCGCCACCTCGTGGCCCCACTTCGTATCTCCTTCGGTCTTCTGGAAGCTCCGTGGAAAAATAAGACCCTGGGCATTAATTTCGTCCAATTTCGAGAATATTTCCTGTGTAGGATTTCTGAAACCAAAAATAGCACAAAACAGGAACTGGCGCTTCGGTATCTCGTTAATAGGTTAGTGCCGGAAAATGCATATAAATGATGTAAAGTGTGTATAAAACATGTGAGTATTGTCATAAAAGTAGCATGGAACATAAGAAATTATAGATACGTTTGAGACGTATCAAGCATCCCCAAGCTTAGTTCCTACTCGCCCTCGATTAGGTAAACGGTAACAAGGATAATTTCTGAAGTGACATGCTATCATAATCTTGATCAATAATATTGTAAAGTATATGAGATGAATGAAGTGATTCGAAGCAATGGTAAAGACAATGACTTAAACAACTGAATCATATAGCAAAGAATTTTCATGAATAGTACTTTCAAGACAAACATCAATAAGTCTTGCATAATAGTTAACTCATAAAGCAATAAATTCTTAGTAGAAAGTTTTGAAGCAACACAAAGGAAGATATAAGTTTCAGCGGTTGCTTTCAACTTCAACATGTTTATCTCATGGATGTGTATCTCATGGACAATTGTCAACACAAAGTAATATGATGAATGCAAATAAGTAAGTATGTAGGAATCAATGCACATAGCTGACACAAGTGTTTGCTTCTAAGATAGAAGAAATAGGTAAACTGACTCAACATAAAGTAAAAGAATGGCCCTTCGCAAAGGGAAGCATGGATTACTATTTTTGTGCTAGAGATTTTTATTTTGAAAACATAGGAACAATTTTGTCAACAGTAGTAATAATTCATATGTGTTATGCATAAGATGTCCTATAAGTTGCAAGCCTCATGCATAGAATACCAATAGTGCCCGCACCTTGTCCTAATTAGCTTGGATTTACATGGATTATCATTGCATAACATATGTTTCAACCAAATGTCACAAAGGGGTACCTCTATGTCGCCTGTACAAAGGTCCAAGGAGATAGATCGCATTTGAGTTCTCGTTTTTGATAAATCTCAACTTAGAACATCTATACCGGGACAACATAGACAACAGATAATGGACTCCTCTTTAATGCATAAGCATTCAACAACATATAATATACTCATAAGAGATTGAGGATTAATGTCCAAACTGAAACTTCCACCATGATTCATGGCTTTAGTTAGCGGCCCAGTGTTCTCCTCTAACAATATGCATACTCAAACCATTTGATCATGATAAATCACCCTTACTTCAGACAAGACAAACATGCATAGCAACTCACATGATATTCAACAAAGGTGTAATAGTTGATGGCGTCCCCAGAAGCATGGTTACCGCTCAACAAGCAACTTATAAGAAATAAGACACATAAGCTACATATTCAATACCACAATAGTTTTTAAGGCTATTTTCCCATGAGCTATATATTTCAAAGACAAGGAATGAAATTTTAAAGGTAGCACTCAAGTAATGTACTTTGGAATGGCAAAAAAATACCACATAGTAGGTAGGTATGGTGGACACAAATGACATAGTTTTTGGTTCAAGGATTTGGATGCACGAGAAGAATTCCCTCTCAGTAGAAGGCTTTGGCTAACAAGGTTGTTTGAAGCAAACACAAGTATGAACCGGTACAGCAAAACTTACATAAGAACATATTGCAAGCATTATAAGACTCTACACTGTCTCCTTGTTGTTCAAACACTTCACCAGAAAATATCTAGACTTTAGAGAGACCAATCATGCAAACCAAATTTCAACAAGCTCTATGGTAGTTCTTCATTAATGGGTGCAAAGTACATGATGCAAGAGCTTAAACATGATCTATTTGAGCACAACAATTGCCAAGTATTAAATTATTCAAGACAATATACCAATTACCACATGAAGCATTTTTTGTTTCCAACCATATAACAATGAACGAAGCAGTTTCAACCTTCGCCATGAACATTCACTACAAGAAAAGTTCTGATAGACAACGTCTCAAAATCGTCCGCTAAGGGGTATTTTTCGTCGCCTATGGGCCTAACCCGACGATATGGGTTCTGTTGTGGAAACTGCATCAGGCAAAGTCCTACGACGATTTTTTCGGTCCGTCGCGCTTGGGCGCCCTTCCGCCACGGAAAATCGGACCGTTGCCCAAGTGTTTCCGGGAGCCCGTTGACTGCTCGACGTCATGCAAGCCGACACGTGGCGGACGCCGTTAATCGGCGCGATTAACGGCGTTAAGCGGCTGAAACCCCGTGGTAGATGGTAGGCCCACACGAGGCCTCGTCACGTCTTAAGCGGGCCGGCCCATTAAGTTTGCGGGCCGGGCCGGCTGACTTAGTTTGACCGGTCAACTATATAGCTGGGCTGGTCCATTAGTTACGTGGGCCGGGCCTAACCTCTAAGGTTGACTGGTCAAAACTTTAATGGGCCGGCCCACTAAGCATGTGGGCCGGCTGAATGCACTCCATTGACCTAGGTCAACGGGCAAAAGGGCCGGCCCACAAGACATGTGGGACCCACTTTCTGATGCCGGGCCGGCCCATTTACAAAGTGGGGTCCACATTAAAGCAAGCTGGGCCGGCCCAAGAAGATAGTGGGCCGGCCCAATTAGCATGTGGGTCCCACTTTCCTGCTATCCGGGCGGCCCATTTAGTACGTGGGGTCCACATTAGATCAAATGGGTCGGCCCAACAAGCCGATGGGTCGGGCCAAAAGCACCGGTGGGTCCCACTTTCTGTTAAAGGGCCGGCCCATTTAGTATGTGGGGTCCACCATATAGGAAGTGGGCGGCCCAACAATATAATGGGCGGGCCAAAAACACGAGTGGGTCCCACTTTCCAGTTAAAGGGCTGCCCCATTTAGTATGTGGGGTCCACCATATAGCAAGTGGGCCGGCCCAACAAGATGGTGGGCCGAGCCAAAAACACAGTGGGTCCCACTTTCTCGCTAAAGGGCCGGCCCATTTAGTATGTGGGGTCCACCATATAGCAAGTGGGCCGGCCCAACAAGATGGTGGGCCGGGCCAAAAACACAATAGGTCCCACTTTCGTCTTAAAGGGCCGGCCCATTTAGTACGTGGGGTCCACCATATAGCAAGTGGGCCGGCCCAACACGCTAGTGGGCCGGGCCAAAAACACTGGTGGGTCCCACTTTCATCTTAAAAGGCCGGCCCGTTTAGTACGTAGGGTCCACCATATAGCAAGTGGGCCGGCCCAACAGGAGAGTGGGCCGGGCCAAAAAACATTGGTGGGTCCCACTTTCGTCTTAAAGGGCCGGTCCATTTAGTATGTGGGGTCCACCACAAAAGCAATTGGGCTGGCCCAACTAGTTAGTGGGCCGGCCAAGTAGTGGGTAGGGTCCACCTTAAAGCAAGTGGGCCGGCCCAATTAGAGTGTGGGGTCCACAGTAAATCAAATGGGCTGGCCAATAAGTAAGTGGGCCAGCCAGTTTAGTTGCTGTTTATATGCCGGCGTAATAGGCGCTTTAGGATTTTGCGAGCCGGCACATATGTGATTTCGCTTAATTGGGCCGTTTAAGGGATGGGAATTCGTGATTTAGATACGAGAATATTTACGCAGCATTGATTTCTGTCGGATAGCCTCACTTACCACAAGCACCAAAGAAAAAATACGCGAAAGAACTATAAAAACTAACTAAATATTACATCATCGCAAGGCTTTGAAAAAATATTACAGAACCCAGAGAAATTGAATGGTAATTAAACCTAGCAATACAATGAAGCGGTCCGGCAATCTTTTAAGTTGTCCATGCAGCACCTATATCTGAAACAAAGACATTACAAGTTAAGATAGCAACAATGGAAACGCAAAGACATCGCAATATTGTTTGCCAAAGAATTTGGAACTCATCATTTCGTCGTTATAACAAGATCATTGTAATGCGCACAATAAGCAAACAAAGAGTGCATGCCGCATACCAACGACCAATATAACAGAGCATGTTAGAATGAAACGACAGAGCTTACTACTTGTCGAGTCCCATGCAAACCAACATGTTCAGGGAGTACAAAATTGGCATGAACAACAGAGTAGCAGGCTATAAATTTTGTAACAACGACTGAGCAAGATGAAGTTATGATGGCTACATCTACAGAGCAGGGAATGTAAACCAAAAAATAGAAGTTACGATGGCAAAAGCTAAAGAGGAGGGAATGTGAACCAACATGTGCCAAGTGCAATTACTTCATTTTGGTCGTGAACTAAATAATACTCCTGAAATTATAGTGAAGGGGATGCAAATCAAGATGTTTCGGGATATAAACTTGTAATGAGCAACACATAGAGGATAGTTAATGTCTGGAGCTTAGGATGGACCGGATACTGAATATAGTGGGATCACCCGTGAACTTGTATAAGAGGGAATGCAAACCAATATGTTCAGACTTTCCATATGTGAGCGTCATGCCAAGTCGGAGAAACAAGTCAATAATGCAGGCTTTTGAAGAACAAGATGGCACGCAAAATTATTATCTAGTAGTATGGCAAGTTTATTTGTACTACGGGCTAGATAGCGAGTGATAGCATGCCAAACTAAGTCCTTACTTTGTTAGCTTGCAATGAACTAGATACAAAACAATGGCATCACCCGTAGTACAGGGAATGCAAGCCAACATGTTCATGGAGTAAAAAATTGGCACAAACAACATAGTAGCGAGGCCATAATTTTTGTAACAACGACCGAGTAAGATAAAGTTATGATGGCTAGATCTACGGAAGCGGGGAATGTAAACCAAATATAGAAGTTACGATGCCAAAAGCTATAGAGCAGGGAATGCGAACCAACATGTGCAATTACTTAAAATTGGCCGTAAACTAAATAATAGCAGGATGTTACTATAATTCCTATAATTTTTGTAACAACGACCGAGCAAGATAGAAGTTATGATGGCTACATCTACAGAGCAGGGAATGCAAACCAAAATGTTCAATCGCTTAAAGTTAGCAACGAAGTAGAAAATAGCAACGTGTTACGGTCATAGCTAGGAATGAACTAAAAGAGCTTCAGACAAACAAGCATCTGAACCCAGAACATGGCGCTAAAACAAGGGACTTACCTTAGGAGAAGCACTCTGTGGGAGTCACGACAGATCTTCCCGGGGTTGATAGATCCGGTGATGAAGTACGCTACATGTGCTACTTGGGGTTGGAGAGACGGCCATTACACTTCATGATTACTCATCTCATCCGCAAAAACGTAACGGCGCGTCGTTAGCACAAACAGGTTCCCCCAAGATTAAACAAGAACTTGCGAGGCAAGCAATAGAAAAGCGACGAGTAGAAGAGTTTAGATCATGCACGGCGCGGGTGAAGCGAGATCCGGTTCATGCACAGCGGTGTCGGTGAGCTAGATCCGATGCGGTGGACGACGGATCCGGCGAAGCGGCTCCGGTGGGGTGGACGATACCGCAGTTGAAGCGACTGCGGTAGACTGCTGGATGAGCATATGGTTTCGAGGTTCGGCGGGGATGATCCGGTCCGGTTGATGACGGCGTCGATGAAGCGGCTCCGGCGGGCAGCCGGATGACGAGGATCGCGAGGGCTCCGGGTAGGCCAGGGAAGTCCGGCGGGGATGTTCCGGTGTGGTGGTCGTGGAGGTGGTAGAGAGAGGGACTTGGGAAGTTCCGGTGGGTGGTCTCAGATGAGAGAGTGAGGGAAATGAATTTTTTTGGGAGGGTATCCGGGGCTAGGGAGGTGGTGATCCAAAAAATGACGGCCAGACCCCCCCCACAAACCGACTTTGCTGTCATCTCCACAGGGGTAGAATCGGAATTTGGAAGCGTGTGAAATTTTTGTATTTTGTGGGCGGGAAGTTTTGCCGCTATGAGATTTTGAATTTCGCTAAGGTCCAAGTATAATGATAAAAAATTGTGAGACCGTACTAGTACCTCTGTTCAAGGCCGACTGTAAAATCAAATCATCATCAAGTTGAACATCGGTTACTACCATGATCATCATCGGACACAGATCTGTTTACATGCACCTGAAATTGGTGCATCCGTTGCAAAGTATAATGCTAAAATTTTGAGTGACCGTACTAGTACTTATGTTCAAGCCCGAGTGCAACATCAAATCATCATCACGTTGAAAATTTGTTACCATGATCATGATCTATCTCTAAATTTGGCGCATCCGCTAAATCCGGCAAAGTATAATGATAAAAAAATCGTGAGACAGTAGTAGTACTTCTGTTCAAGGTCGAGTGCAACATCAAATCATCATCACGTTTAAAATTTGTTACTATGAGCATGATCTACCTCTGAAAATGGGCGCATCCGCTAAAACTTGCAAAGTATAATGATAAAAAAATTGTGAGACCGTACTAGGACTTATGTTCAAGGTCGAGTGCAACATCAAATCATCATTACATTGAAAAGTGTGTTACCATGATCATGATCTATCTCTGAATTTGGCGCATCCGCTAAATCTCGCAAATATAATGATAAAAAAATTGTGAGAATGTACTAGTACTTATGTTCAAGGCCGAGTGCAGGATCAAATCATCATCACGTTGAAATTCGTTACAACGATCATGACATATCTCTAAAATTGGCGCATCCGCTAAATCTCACAAAGTATAATGATAAAAAAATTGTGAGACTGTACTAGTACTTGTGTTCAAGGCGGAGTGCAGGATCAAATCATCATCACGGTGAAATTTGTTACAACGATCATGACATATCTCTGAAATTGGCGCATCCGCTAAATCTTGCATGTGGCGCATCTCAGTGCGGAGCAACAGGCCGGTGCTATCAAGGTTGAGGCGTCAGTAGCGTCATCGGGCTCTCCTCTTTTGATAGATCTTCTACATGGCGTGGCGCACCGCCCATCGAGAAGCAGTCACATGTGATACCGAGGTGGAGACGTCGCCAGCCTCCTCGAGGCGCGGCCGCCCTTCTACGAGCCAGCGTCGACTCAAGGTATGAATCCATGCGTTGTCGCGCCCCTTCTTCCGATGAAGTGGGGTGCCTTAGATTTATTGTTCTTCTCTTACGATTATTTCGAGCCGAACATGTGTGCTCTTTCTCTGAATATATTGCTTGAAAAGCTAACCAAGTTAATTAAATTCACTTCGTTCTTAATCTTGCGTGCTAATTTTGTTATTTTTGCTTGACAGTGGTGCGCGCAAGGAGATTTATTTGTGGGTGTGCTGAGCTGTTAGGCCTAAGTCGAAATCCTCAGCTAAACGAGGCCTCAGCTTAACACATAAAAAAGGTGTTCAATCTCGCCCACAATGTCCTTTTCTTTCCTCTTCCTTTATTGGAACTTGTTTTGCAGACAAGGAAAGTGGCACGTGTAATGTGAGTAAAACCCTCTTAGCCAAAATCAGCTACAAGCAAGATTTTCTGTATTGTAGATGCCCCAATTGACTCTAATCCCCAATGTAGTCTTTTTTTTATGTCAGTATAGACTTCTTTACATGGCATGCATTTGCCTAATGAGCAGCATTGTATTGCCATTCTAGCCAACCTGATCGATATGTCAAGCTTCATGCACGAGATGCCATGTTTAATTTACTCCCTGTTGACGTCAGAAACCCCCTGGCGGGCAGAGACGGGCAACATAGTAGAGTCGGGAACAACTAGGGCTGCGGCTAGCCCCAGTCCCTCAGAGCGACGGCCCGCAAAGCCTCCTGGTCGCACGTCCGATGCTATCGCAAGGGCGTGCCACCTGACCTATACCTGGTCAGGAAGGTGTGGATGATGCCTCGCTTAGTTTCCCGCAGGGCACACACGTAAACATTAAATACGAGCCTCGATCGGCTCTCAGGTTATCCTGTGAATCGGCTCAAAGAGCCGATCCACCCATGATTCACAAGGTGTCCGAATATATGGTGGTCCTGCTTGATCAAGATAAAGCTGATCTGATCTACGACGATTTAGGGTTTTCACCGCATAATCGGATCATCCTACTCACGATTGGGCCTCGCGCTCGCGTACGGTGATCGTAAGCCGATCCTAGACGGGGCCTAAAAACCAACACGAGGTTGATCCTCGGAACATCCTGTCTAGGGCCAGCAAACTACACCCTACACGCCGTTGGATCCTCCAACCCTTTGTAAGGCCTAACTATTGCAGATATTAAACTAATCCTTGAAGAATCAAGGAGCAACCGTAACGGATCGAATCTACTAAACCATGATCAAGCGGGGTGCCGCCCCTACACCTAAGATAGGCGTAAGGGCGGCTAGACATGCAAGGGTCGCACTACGATAGCATATTATACGAGGAACAATGCTAACCCTAACATGTCTAAGATAACTACGTTGCTCGCCATCAAAAAGGCTTCGAGTACGAGCAACGCATGAACAACGGGGATAGGCATTACGCTGCCTAGATCGCAAGATGCGATCTAGGCAGCATGGTGCTTACCGGTAGAAACCCTCGAGACGAAGGAGTTGGCGATGCGCCGAGATTTGTTTGGGGTGAACGTTGGTTGTTGTTTATTCCATAAACCCTAGGTACATATTTATAGTCCAGGGGACTTTCTAATGCGGGCGTGCACTAAACCGTGCACGGGTAAAACTCTAACTTCTAAACTAAGATGCGATCTAATATGTTACAGATACACGGGCAATTAAGCCCAACTTGGTATAAAAGGCCGATTCACGTATTTCTCCTAAATATAATCTTCAAATCCATCTTGATCGCGGCCCACCTCTGACCTGGTCAAATTCTGGTGATAACACATGCCCCCCTGGTTTTGGAAATATCATTTCCAAAATCATTATGCTTATACCTCATCGGGTCATGTCATCTCGTCTCTTTAACTTTATCACCAATCTAAAAAAATGAAGGAACGTCTTCTCTTAACCCTGCCGATAGCCAGAGTCAGGCGCCCCTCAAAAGAGCCGATGGTATCACATCAGCCTCTATGATAAAAGGGAGCAAGGTCAACCTAACTGCCCCTCCAAACGGTAACTTGCGCCCTTCGTCTGAGAAACTCAGATCCCCAAATCGCCGCCCAGACAGCTCTACGGATCTCAGATCTCAGCCGCGCCGTCCCCATCCTTCAGCGCGTCCAATGGCGGAATCATCCAACGCCAACGCCATGATCTCCGGGCTGAAGGTAATCCTCACGGCCCCCTAGCCACATGCATCAATGTCAAGAGTAAACAGCAAACACCTGAATTAATGTTTCCTCCTACTATCAATTTTAGGTTTCAGACATCCTGCTGCCACATCCTTCTCTCGCAAATTCTATGTGCCTTGGTCCTCGTTCTTCCGAGAGCCCTGCCCTCTTAATTTCATGCGAAGCTAACAGGATCCCCTTTGTGAGTCAGAACTTAGATCTGACCTCCTGGGCCGACTGCCTGCGAGCCTGGCCTAACCCCCCTGAGGGTTGGGTGACATGGTACAACAGAGTATCCAAAGCTCATTATGCCACCTGGGAAGCCATAGGGATAGCCGATGCTCGTCCTTATCATTGTCTCCTCTTGAGAAGAATGAGAACATTCGAAAACCATCGGCTATTTCCGGTCCGACGCACTGAAGCTGTTTCATGTTTGGCCATGGCCCTATGACACCCACTCTGCTGGATGTGGCCATGATCACAGGCCTAGACATTGCATCCCCAAGCCCTTCTGCATTCAAACTGCCGAAAGTCCCTTTCACCCTCTCTTCTAAAAAAGAGTGTACCAGCTGGGGTGCCTACCTCAATCGTTATATGAAGACCAAAGGCCACCGTGACGGAGAGAGAACACACGGCCTTCCCGAACTTTTGGTTGGAACACTTCATATTCTGTGGCCCATCACTTGCCCCTACCAAAAATTACCTTTCCCTAGCCTATGAACTGGCCAAAGGCACCCATCTTGGTCTAGGCAAGCTGTTTCTTGGAGAAGTCTATCGATCTCTTCAACTGATGTCCGTCAAGCTGTTCTCTCAAAAGACAGGTTAAAGCGGCGGTCCCCGGTGGTTTATTCGGTTATGGGCGCAGCTATACTTTCGAACCGGATCCCGGACTTCCCACCTTTGACCTCCTGCACCTTCCCGGATGCTAACGGCAAGGATATCCGATGCACCAGCTATGGCCAAGCTTTGTATGGTCTCCCGAGCGGCGAGGCTGATCCCTAAGGAAGCGACGGGGTGGTTCAAGATCTTCTTCCAAGGTTTGGACAACCCCCTGTTCTTTCCTTATACCTGAACCGGAGAATTTTGAAAATCCAGTCTCCTTTCGATTGGATAACTTTGCCGATGACGATAGCACCCGGCATCCGTATTCTATCATGATTCGCCCTTGCTTCCTCCCTGTCGGCATGAGTACCTCGAACCGGATCATCAAGCCCGGTTATGAGTGTTATCAACCGGTAGTGGTAGCCCGACAGCTTGGTCTCGGGCAGGTGCCGCCACACTTCTTCTTACACCACCTGACAGCAAGCAGAGCTGAACTGCCTGACATACTCACTGGCCAAAGGTGTTACACCTTCTTTGATGCTTTGGCCATCCCAGTTCCTCACAATCTCCGTTTCTCCTTTACCACCGACGGTTTCGAGGCTTGGTGGTCTATGTGGAAGACCCATGTCTTCAGAAGGGCTTTAGGACCGCTGTTGAGACAACTCGATGCCGAGTATGACATCCCCGCAGACCAGGTACCATTACTCACATATTTCTTGTAACCGCTTATGGTAATCGTTTGGTGACCTGACTCTATCTTCCTAGAAGCAACAAGAGGGCCCGGTTCCCAAGCAAGCCGACGGCTCCCCCTTCGTATTTCTTCCTCCGGCTCCGGTGGTTCTTTTCTGCCAGAACTCGCCATCCCTGAAGAAAGTCATAATGCAGAGCCAGCCGATTCCTCCGAAATCGGCTCCCAAGAGTAAAGCAACTTTAGGTCCAGTTGCCCCCCGAGCCTCGACTCAGGCGAGGACGGCAGTGAGGAAGGTGGCTGCCAGGAAGACCCTGAAGCGCAAAGCTCCTGCTCAGGAAAGCTTGCACGTAAGTTGATCCGTGTCTTAATCGAACACATTTGCCTTCCCAATCTTTGTAACACGGTCGTACCTCTTCTTTCAGGCTTCTACTGAAGAGAACTCCAGTGAGGGAGCACAGTCCAGTCCAAGGGATTCTTCCCCAGGTGATACAGAAAGGTCCACTACACAGAGCCAGACGGATTCGCCGACGTCGGCTTTTCAGAAAGGGTCGACTCCCGAGCCGGCTATCCTTCAGGTTCCGGTCCAAACGAGGTCGCGCATGAAGCGCCGATGCGTCAAAAGGGCCCGCACAAGCCCACAAGTCTCCTCGCCGAGCCAGGAAGTTTCAAACGTAATACACTCAGCAGCTCGTGTTCCACACCGTCTTGCCACTAATTTGTTTGCCTTACCAACTCCCTTGCAGACTGATGGGACTTCTAGTGGGGATGTTGAAGAGGTGCCGATGCCATCTGCTGCCCTTGGCCTGTCCAACTCGCCAAGCGCGACTGACCAAGTGGCTAACCTAGCCCAGACTGCCGTGAAGCCGATCGTCACAACATCGGCTTCCCTTCCTTTCTTGGGAGAGGTAAGTTCGACCCTCTCTCTCGAGCCTACTCTTCCCCTTTGTCGTACGCTCACGCTGCTCCTGCTCGTCTGTCAGGGGTGCGATCCTTCAAGCTTGTTGACGTTCGACCCCGACTCCATCGAACCTGTCATTTCCAAAACAGGTGAAGAGCCAGATCCTAGCGCGATCGACGGCCCACTCCAGCGCCTCAAAGACTTGCTCTCCTCCTCGGTCGATACGATGGTCGAGAACCCTGAGGCAATCAAAGGCATCCTCGAGGACATCCGGCCCCGTCTCCCCAGTAACGCTGCAAGTTAAGCTTTGGCAGGCGGTGTCTTTGCCAGTTTTCAGGTCAAGGGTGCAGTCGGCTCGTCAAAGGATTGCTCTTCGCCGCGCCCAACTCCCGTTGAGAGCCGATATTGCTGGCAAATGTCAACGGCTCAACGAGAAGAAAGCCGTTTTAGACGCCAAGACCGCCACTTCTGCTCGTAGCGTCAAAATTGCGACCTTGCGCAAGGAACTGGAGGACCTTGAGAAGAGGACCATGGAGACTAAACAACTTATCCAGGAAGAGGAATCCCTCATGGCTTGCTCCCAGGAGGAAGCAAAAGGTCTCACAGCTGATCTGAAGATCGACCTGGCTGAAATTCGTGCCCTGAGCAAGCAGCTGGTGATGGGGAGAGACGAGGACGACGAGGCCGAGATCGCCGAGGTGGATCGAATCCGTGAAGATGCTCTTCACGCCCTTAATGCTTTTCTTCGGTAGGGCCTCCTTGTGTAAACTGATGCCTGTAAACTTGCTTTGCTGTACTTGTCAGAGTCAACATCGGTGCATCGGCTCTGGTTGCGTCGCCAATTTGATTGTGTTTTTTTTTCTATCGGCTCTCCAATATTCCTCCACCCATGCTCATATGATTAGGTGCCCCCCGAGCCGATTCTGCTAGGAATTGCTGATATCGGCTCTATGGCTAGCCAAAAAACTATGATGTGAACGTCGGTTTTGTTAGGAACAATGTGGGTTTCTTCCAATGCCTCAGCCGACGCATCCCATTGCTCGTGTGGATGACGCCATGGGAGCGGGTTCGGTGGAAAGAGCCGATGAGTTCGGCTTCGAGGGTTGCCTTGATCTCGTCATGCTTTTTCTTGAGCTCATCAGGCAGATCCTCGTACTTGACCGGAGTGCCTTCCGCCATCTCGGATGTAGATGGCGATGTTGTGGATGTCGAAGGGGGTCCCACCTGGCGTGCCAGAATGTGTTGACGTCAGAAACCCCCCGGCGGGCGGAGACGAGCAACACGGTAGAGCCGGGAACAACTAGGGCTGCGGCTGGCCCCGGTCCCTCGGAGCGACGGCCCGCAAAGCCTCCTGGTCGCACGTCCGATGCTATCGCAAGGGCGTGCCACCTGACCTATACCTGGTCAGGAAGGTGTGGATGATGCCTCGCTTAGTTTCCTGCAGGGCACACACGTAAACATTAAATACGAGCCTCGATCGGCTCTCAGGTTATCCTGTGAATCGGCTCAAAGAGCCGATCCACCCATGATTCAGACAAGGTGTCCGAATATATGGTGGTCCTGCTTGATCAAGATAAAGCTGATCTGATCTACAACGATTTAGGGTTTTCACCGCATAATCGGATCATCCTACTCACGATTGGGCCTCGCGCTCGCGTACGGTGATCGTAAGCCGATCCTAGACGGGGCCTAAAAACCAACACGAGGTTGATCCTCGGAACATCCTTTCTAGGGCTAGCAAACGTCACCCTACACGCCGCTGGATCCTCCAACCCTTTGTAAGGCCTAACTATTGCAGATGTTAAACTAATCCTTGAAGAATCAAGGAGCAACCGTAACGGATCGAATCTACTAAACCATGATCAAGCGGGGTGCCGCCCCTACACCTAAGATAGGCGTAAGGGCGGCTAGACATGCAAGGGTCGCACTAACGATAGCATGTTATACGAAGAACAATGCTAACCCTAACATGTCTAAGATAACTACGTTGCTCGCCATCAAAAAGGCTTCGGTACGAGCAACGCATGAACAACTGGGATAGGCATTACGCTGCCTAGATCGCAAGATGCGATCTAGGCAGCATGGTGCTTACCGGTAGAAACCCTCGAGACGAAGGAGTTGGCGATGCGCCGAGATTTGTTTGGGGTGAACGTTGGTTGTTGTTTATTCCATAAACCCTAGGTACATATTTATAGTCCAGGGGACTTTCTAATGCGGGCGTGCACTAAACCGTGCACGGGTAAAACTCTAACTTCTAAACTAAGATGCGATCTAATATGTTACAGATACACGGGCAATTAAGCCCAACTTGGCATATAAAGGCCGATTCACGTATTTCTCCTAAATATAATCTTCAAATCCATCTTGATCGCGGCCCACCTCGACTCTGGTCAAATTACGGTGATAACA
>NC_061510.1:379229725-379330621 GCF_022539505.1 Lolium rigidum
CAATGCGAGAAGTATTTTCAACAAGTATTTGTATTTTATCAATATAAGTTTTAGAAGACCCTTTCTCTGCACTTTTAGGTTCACTACTTTCATCAAATGGATTTTCAGGAACAATCCAATCAAAATTCTTTTCCAAAGCTTCATGCATTGCTAATAGTTTGAAAGGTATTGGTATCTTACTTTCTCTCCTATTTTTGGTTTTGTCTATTTCTTCAAGTGTACCAAAGATATCAACACAAGAGCCTAGCATCTCAAACTGATCAAAAACTTTCCTAACTTCTATAACAACATCTTTAAATTCTCTAAGCAAAGTTTTAAGGATAAAATCTTTCTTTTCATCATCCTCAACTTCATGGAGTTTAAGAAACATTTGCTGCATTATAGGATTAAGGCTAACAAATCTAGCCTCCAACATTTAAACTAAATAAGCTGCAACCGTTTCATTATTAGAAGCAAGTTCTACCAGGGATTTATTCTAAATATCTTTATGCTTACTAACATGATTGAAGAATTTTTTATCTTTTCCAATTATTGAACCACTACCTATAGATAGGTCCTTCAGATCGTACTTAGGGAACAACATAATGAACTAGAAACAAAATAACAACTATTTAAGAAACTATTTTTTTATGTTTTTTATATAAAGACGACTATAAAATAAACTAATTTTTTGTTTTTTTGATATAGAGAAGCAAAAAAAACAAAATAAAGTAAACTAAGCAAAACTATAAAAGTAAGAGGTTGGAGATGAGAGACTCCCCTTGCAGAATTCTTCTTTCTCCCCGACAACGGCGCCAGAAAAAGTGTTGATGGCGTGCAGTTGTACATCGTTGGGGAACCCCAATAGGAAGGTGTGATGAGCACAACAGCAAGTTTTATCTCAGTAAGAAACCTAGGTTTAATCGACCAATAGGAGAAAGGCGAGACTTCTGAAGGTGTTGCTAGCTGACTATTGGCAGGACGCACTACCGGCATCAGCAACAGCGTGGAACCTGCACACAACACAACCAAAATAATTTGCCTCAACTTACAGTGAGGTTGCCAATCTCACCGGTTTCACTGAACACAAATGATTAAATGTATCTAGTGGAAGGAGATGTTTGCAGTAATTAAAGAGAACAGAGCTTACAGGAAGTAAACAGAACATGATTTCGGTGGTTGAATTTATCGATGTAAAGGAAAGGACTAAATCCCATGAGTTCACTAGATGAATTTATCAGTGTAAAGGAAAGGACCGGGGTCCACAGTTCACTAGAGGTGTCTCTCCATATAAGATAAATAACATACTGGGTGAACAAATTACAGCTGGGCAATTGGCAGAATACAGACCATACATGACAAGATGATTACTATGAGATTCGTTTGGGCATTACAACATAATACATAGACCGTAATCCAACTGTGTCTATGACTAATAATCCACCTTTCGATTATCGTTTGAACCCCTTCCAGTATTAAGTTGCAAGCAACAGATTATCGCATTAAGCAAAGTGTGTAAAGTAAACAATAGAAATTCCCTCGGATAAAACATCGTTGCTTTCTCCCTAGTAGCAACAACACATCTACAATCTTAGAAGTTATTGCTTCCATAAAACTAGAGGCATAAACCTACTATCGAGCATAAATACCCCCTCTTGGAGTCACAAGCATCTACTTGGCCAGAGTATCTACTAGCAACAGAGAGAATGCAAGATCAAAAATAACATATGACAAGAATATATAATCGATGTCAACATAGTATTCAATATTCATCGGATCCCAGCAAACACAACATGTAGCATTACATAAGGATGATCTTGATCATGTAGGGTAGCTCACAAGATCTAAACATGCGGCGCAAATTGGAGAAGACAACCATCTAGCTACTAATATGGACCCATAGTCCAGTGATGAACTACTCACGCATCACTTCGGAGGCGGGCATGGCGATGTAGATGCCTCCGGCGATGATTTCCCCCTCCGGCAGGGTGTCGGGAAGAGCTTCAGAACCCTCCCGAGCTAGGGTCTGCAATGGCGGCCGCAACGGAACTTTTCATGGATGGAGGCTCGGGTATTCAGGATTTTCCCGAGATCGTGAATAAATAGGCGGAAGGGCAAGGTCGGTGGAGGATAGGGGGCCCACACCACCCCTAGGCTTGGGCTAGGGCCAGGCCGCGCCTAGGTGTTTTCTGGCCGCCCTGCTGCCTTTCTTCGACCCCCCTCTGGACTCTGTCTTTGTTTCAGAAAAATATTGATTTCGGCTTTTGTTTCGTCCAATTCCGAGAATTTTTCCTGTACAACTTTTCTGAAATACAAAACTGCAGAAAATAGGGAACTGGCAATGTGGCATCTTGTTAATAGGTTAGTGCCGGAAAATGTATAAAAGTGCAACGAAGTATGAGCAAAACATATATAAATTGGTGTAAAACAAGCATGGAGCATTAAAAACGCACTGGTAAGTACCGCAGCTACGACCACCGCCGAGCAGGACGCAGCTGCAAATATCCGATCTAAGACACATGAACTTTCCTCGGAAGATTCCGCCTTAGATCTAGAATTTTTAACGCCCACCCAATCCGCCCCTGAGCAGGAAACAACGGTAGAAGACCAACACAGATCCGCCTGGGTTTCCCATGTGTTAGAGAAGCAGAGGTGCTACTTCATGCACTTCCTCGCGCACATGTCTGGATCCGCCCTCCTCAGGAAGGTGCTGGACCCATGCAGCTAGAGGGTGGGTGCTAGAGACAATCTTGGATCTGAGCACCCAGAAGGTGCCGAAAACAATGATGACTCTTTGCTCGATAGACTCAGCCCAATCTTAGAAAATGTTTCACCCATGTCTTTGGAGAGTACGAGGCGTACTGCAAGGAGCTGGAGGACACACAGAAAGCTGATGGTGAATCATCTCTGCCAAAGCAGGTCTTTGCGACCTTGGCTGGCCTAGATGAGGACGAGGATGACGATTCAGAGAAGACTCTGCCTCAAGCAGGAATCCAGATCCAGTCCAACCGAATGCTCCGCCACAGGTTCATTCCCGTCGGATGGAACAACCGTCGTGCCAAAGCCTGAATTTTCAGGACGAACAAGAGCTGAGACACTCATGCAGTTGGAAGGCGAAGACGGAGAGCGCATCAAGCAAAAAAGAAATCCTGACCAATCCGATCACCCAGAGATAGCAGCGGATGCGAAGGCCTTTGAAGCCAGTCGCAAGGAACTTCTGGCGGAAGCTCAGAACTTGGTCAAAGTCACCTCAACCATCATGAAGGACAAGGCAAAGATCACCAAAAAGTATGAGGTAGCCCAAGAGTATGAGCGACTAGCGGAAGATCAATATGATAAAGCAAGAGAGCTTGCGGATAATTGGGCCACCACCATCAAGGAAACCCACGAGGAAGCGATGCAGATGAGGCGGAGAGATACTATTCCACCTCGCAACATCAACTTCGACGGCGTAGCTCGTCACAAACCTCTGGCAACTCCAAAGTATAACATGAAAGAAGCAGCGGAGCTCCTGGCCAAAGACAATGACAAAATTGATCTTGATCATCTCAGTGTTATCATTGGCACGACCATGAAACAACAAAGCAAGGCATATACTTCACGCAAATTGGAATCTAACCCGGCCGCATGTGTGTCCACAACGCAGAATCGGCCTGCCGAAAACCAAGGGAGCACCGTGACAATCAATCGCGCACCGGATCAATGGAGCGTCGGAGAAAGACTAAGGAACACCCAAATCCGATCCCCATATCTTCGGATACTCCTAAGGATAAAGCTAAGGGGAAGGATCCAATGTTCCCTGGTAAGGAAAAAGACAGGAACGCCCCACCACCAAAGCATCAGTACGCGCCTCCGCGCCCTCGCCAGCGTAGTCCTTCCGGAAACGTCAGACCCCCTGGGCCTGGAGGAATTAACATCCGCGACAACGTTGAGCCTAGGAGAAGCCGGAACGAGGAACGCGCAGCTCAGCCTAGGCAACCCCGGCGTGAAGGAGGCAATCACCAAGATGGTAGAGGAAGTCACCGCAGCCGGAGTCAACACCACCAGGAAGGACGCGGAGAATCTGATGGCGGAAGAAATAGGCACCATAAGCCCCCGCACGGTTCTCCGTCACCACCACCTAGCAAAGGAGGTGGAGGCGGAGGTAGAAGATCACACTCCTGTTCAAAATCCCCTGAGCGCAGGCGGAATCATGAGACGCACGGGAACGTGAACGAGTACAAAGTTGGCTACATTGGCCCAAAGTGCTTTGGAAAGAGGATTCGTGAGGAAGAAGTGCCAAAAGGCCTGAACCTCAAGTTACCCGGGAACTTCAAGAGTTATAATGGCAAAGAGAGGCCAGGCACCTGGATTGAAGACTACTTCAATGCTTCCGACTTTGCTGGAGGCTGGGACCACAAACAGGGCTTGCCGCATGATTCAATTGTACATTGTTGGACCGGCCCGGGTTTGGCTCAGTGACCTCCAGGAAACTTCATCTTTTGCTGGTTTGACCTGAAGATAGCTTTCGAGTCACACTTGAAGGGCACCTACAAGAGAGCATCCACCACCAGTGACTTGTAGGCGTGCTTACAGAAGAAGTCGGAAACCTCCCGGGAATACCTTGGTCGATGGTTAGAGATAAGAAACTCTTGCGAGAACGTCGACGACACAACAGCTATGCTGGCCTTCATTGGAGGACTGCAGAGAGGAGGCCTGCTCCGACACAAGCTGACGTGCGAGTACAATGACCGGAAGCTAGATCTCAACAAGATGATCTCCATCGCCAGCATCCACACCGCCGCGGATGATGACGCGGGAGGAGAACTTCCGGCCACAGCCTTACCCCTGGACCAGCAGAAGAAAAACAACGGCAACAACAAGCGAAAGAATCCCCTGAAGACCATAGGAGCGGTGGATCCGGCATGGCCGCCATGACATTCCAAAGAGGACAAGGTGGAGCGAGAGGCCATAGCCGTGGTGGCGGAGCCGGCAGGGGCCAGCAGCGCGCTGACGAGGTCACGTCTGCCAGAACCCGTGCTCTCCAAACATACAAGGAGTATAGAGACATGCCGTACTTGGCTCACATTGATCAGGCAACATACAAATCCTCACACACCAACCGCAATTGCAAATGGGCAATGATCTCAAGACGGATCCGGAAACAGGATACAAACGTGCAAGGAAACATCGTCCACGTGGCAAAGGAGGCAAAGGCAAAGGCAAGGATAAGGACGAGGAAAGCTCCGAGGCCATGGACGAGGACAGAGCATCGGCGGAACCCAAAGAGGCACCGCAGCCAACACCTCCAACCCTTTCGGAAAGAAAAGTGCAGGAGCATATCACACTTTCCTCGTAACTCCCACAGTATGGGCGAAGAAATCCGCCTTCTGAACCTTGAATGCCACGCTTCCGTCTGTACCACAGTACGTGAAGTGGTCGAAAAAACAATGCACATTCAACAGAGCCGACTATTTGGTTGTAATCCCAAAAGAGTCCTACGCTTTGGTTGTTAGTCCCTGCATCGACGGGTATGACTTCTCCAAGTGCCTCATGGACGGCGGAGCCAGCTTGAACATCATGTACCTGGAAACTCTGGAGAAGATGAACCTTACAAAGGAACAACTTAAGCACAGGACCACGGAATTCCATGTTGTGGTTCCGGGTAAAAAGGCAAACTCCTTGGGCAGCATCAAACTTCATGTGGCCTTCGGTGATGTTAACAATTACCGTGACGAAATGATCACATTCGAGGTTTTGCCCTTCAAAAGTTCCTACCACGTGATCTTCGGCAGGCCAACATACCACAAGTTCCATGCGAGGCCGTGCTACATCTACAACAAGCTCAAGATTTTGGGTCCTAACGGTATGATCACCGTATGCGGAGACTACAACAAAGCTCAAGACTGCGAGGAGGGCGAACTTGCCTTCACGGAGTCAGTCATTTCTGGAGAGGAGTTGCAAGGCTACAGAGCTGCGGTGGATCCGACTGAGATGCACACCACTAAGAAGCAGATCTCCGACCAGAAAACCATGTTCAAGGCTGTGATAGATACGAAGAAGGTCGACATCAAGCAAGGTGACATCGCTAAGTAGGTTTCTGTCGGCACTGGCTTGGACCACAAATAGGAAGACACGCTCGTCGAGTTCCTACAATCCAAAATGGATATCTTCGCATGGCAACCTTCTGACATGTCCGGAGTACCAAGGGAACTCACCGAGCACTACCTCAACATATATCTGGGTGCAAAACCGGTGAAATAAGCTATGCGACGCTTTGGAGATATGAAGCGTCACGCTATAGGAATGGAATTAGCAAAGTTACTAGAGGCAGGTTTTGTAATAGAAGTTATCCACACAGATTGGGTCTTAAATCCCGTTCTTCTACCCAAAAAGAATTCTGAAATACTAAAAAATGTGCATCGATTACTTCGACTTGAATAAGCACTATCCAAAGGATCCGTTTCAATTGCCTCGCAAAGTCATCAACTACAAGGCTAGAGATGCAATAAAGTCACAAGTCTTGGCGGAATTTTTCGTCGACTGGACTGAAGCACCAGAAGGCACACCTGTGCCGGAACTAGAATCTTGGGTCATGCATTTTGATGGATCCAAGCAACATCAAGGCTCGGGGGCTGGAGTTACCCTAAAGTCACCTACTGGAGAAGAGTTGCAGTACGTCCAGCAGATGAATTCGTGGCCACCAATAACATGGTGGAATACGAGGCTCTACTACATGGATTGCGCATCGTAAAGGAAATCGGGATCAAGCACATCATATGATGCGGAGACTCCGACCTGGTGGCACAACAAGTAGCCATAACCTGGAATGGCAGAAACGCCGTCATGGCGGCTTACAGAGACAAAGTTGACGAGATCGTCAAGTGCTTCCTCGGATATGAAGTCAAGTTCGTCAAGAGAGACGACAACACATCGGCAGACATGCTGTCTGACGTGGGCATTACCCTTCGGGTAACCAATGTTGCCCTATCCTATATTTCCTAGTTGGAGGCCCATGAAGGCACTCGACGGCAAGATGGGCCACTAGGGCGGTGCAACCGAAGATTCCTTGAAGTACAAGACGCGGAAGGAGCCGAACAAGGAAAGTCTAGAGATAGATCTACTGTAAACCTAGTCGTACTCGATTAGACCTCTTGAGACCTAGCCTCCTATATAAAGGCCAGGAGAGGGGCTGTCGAGGAACAATCAATCTTAGCGATCTTAGCCAGCATAAGCCTAGAGCTTAGTCGTCATAGCACTTAGCCATCTCGACGAGATCTCAGCCGAACTAATCGGCACCCCATTGTAACCCATTATCATCATAATCAAGAACAGACAGGCATGACGTAAGGGTTTTACCTCATCGAGGGCCCCGAACCTGGGTAAATCGCTGTCCCCGCTTGTCTGTGAACCGATGTCTCGTGTCAGCTTGCAGGATTCCATCAACCCTAAGCCCCTATCGGAGGGCATTGCCGAGGAGCACCCTCGACAATTGGCGCCGTCTGTGGGAACCCTGTCGGCACAAGGCAGGTCATCGGCAGTACCAGTCACGTCCGCAGCGTTCTTACTCGAATCACCGACACCAGCAGAACCAAGAGATTCGATTCGATGTGGGTCCTTCGAGTTCTTGCCGCACCGCGAAACACTTCACCCGATCCCTGCGAGATCATCTCGCGACACGGATGCTACTTTCGGTGGTGTCCACTTCATCATCGACTCTGGAGGTTTTCTTCGCCTCCCTAGGGACGGCGCATCCGACCCGAAGGCCGCGGCTTCGGAAGGCGTTCCTCCAACAGCAGCCCTAAAAGTTCCACCCAGGAGCATACAAGAGAGCAACCGAGGAAGTTTCGACGTCATGGCAGGACAGAGGAAAAGACGAAAGGGCCTGCACCGCGAGGAGGAAGGGAGAACAGCAGCTCACCTTCGCCAGTTCGAACAAGGATGCCACGACACATCATCAATCAGGGGCCGCACCCGTTCTCCGTACCTTTCGGCTACGGAGCAACTCGAGGCAACATGTTACCTCCACTCCTACATTGATCCAAAGGATGGCCGAGAGAAATCCAGTCACCTGTTGAGGAACTGTCGACACTTCCTAGAGATTCGACAGTTCTGTGATGATCTTAGAGCCGAAGCTATATCAAGAGTTCACATGATGGAGAAGAGGGCAAGGTATTACAGCTATCAGCCAGAACCGTATGTACCAGAGTCGTACGAACCAATGGAGAGAGACGAGTATGTACTAGCCGAAACATTCCCAGAGCCTTGCGGGCAGGTCAACATGATCCATAAAACTAGCTTTTCAAAAAGGGAAATCAAGAAATTCTCGCGAGAAGTGAAGTATGCGGAAGTAGCTATGGTCGACACACCCGAATTCATCAACTGGTCGGAGCAAAGCATATTCTTCGACAGGACAGACCATCCAAAAGTTGTCCCTAGACCAGGTCATGCAGCCCTTGTCCTTGAGGCGCAGATTGGAGGGTACAATATGGGCAAAGTATTCATGGCTGGAGGAAGTGGCCTGAATCTACTATTCGCCAACATAATGAGAGCAATGGGTTTAACAGTCGATATGCTAAGAGAGTCTGACACAGGGTTCCATGGCATTATACCGACTCGGCCCGCTTATTCTCTCGGCAAGACATCATTGGATGTAGTCTTTGGAACGCCCAACAATTTCAGGAAGGAGAATGATGCGGGGTGGCTTTCGGACACCTCCACCTCAAGAACGTCAAGTGCAGCCCCGCCTATCGTCGACTCTACACCATGGCCAAAGAGTCCCCCAAGTGGACCGACAACCCTAACCCACGCTACATGTGACAAGGTGAACTCTTTCCTCTCGATACTCGACCCCAACGCTCACTTGAATGGAATGCTACCTCATGCCAATTATGTGTCATTAGGTGTAAGTCTCATCAAGGACATGAGGAGGAGGAGGACACACCATTGTACAAGGGAGAAGGAAGAAGAAGAGAAGAAGAAGAAAGAAGGAAGAAGAGAAAGAGGAAGAGAGAAGGGAAGAAGAGGAGTGGAGGCCGGAGCCTCCACCATGGAGTTTGGCCGGAGCCTCCTACCAGGCCGGAGCCTCCAGGGAGATCAGGCCGGAGCCTCCAGGGCCTCCTTGGCCGGTACCACCTTAAGGAGATGGCCACGCGCGGGACTGGGCTAGGCCCGGTACTACCGGCCACCTCTGGCCGGTACTACCGGCCGGCCACAGCGCCCTCCAGGCCGGCCACGTCGACCCCGCGGGAAGAAAAGGGCAGGCCGGTACCTCCGGCCATGGTACCGGCCGAGGTACCGCCCATGCGCCCAGCTTCACAGTATACTTAGCCCCATTTTGATGATGTTTCCGGTACCATGGCCGGAGCCTCCGCCCGAGGTACCGCCCGCGCGCGAAGTGACCCAAATCTGAACCGTTGCTTCGCCATCCAACGGCTGTAACTTAAGTAACCTTTGCCCAAACTACCCTTGACTCAGATCTGAGCTATATGTATCCCCGTACTCCTCATTTGCTAGGGTTAGACAAGATTTGGCTTAGGATAGAACTTGAGCTTTGTCTCCCTAGGGTATCATCCCTCTGTAATCAAGGCCACCCTTGTTGTTGATTGGATTTGTGAGTGAGATTCTAGTGTGGTGCACTCTCTCTCCCTCACCGATCTCCATCTCCAACACCGGTCTCTCACCTCGGAATTCTACCGCGGTCTCTTCCGTGGGTGATTCTATTCGGCGTGGTCCATCGAGCCACGAGGGTAAGCATCGGTTGTATCGGGTTGGTGTGCGTGTGTGTGTCCTCGTGCTCTTCGCGTTCGTCGTGTTCATCGTGTTCTTCGTTTCCCCTCTTTTCCCCTTTCGATTCCGGGTCAATTCGCGAGATCGGGCCACAAACGGGGTCTTAGACCTCATCATATGGTATCAGCAGCTCAAGGTTACCGCGAATTTGACCCCCCACCCACCCAATTTCATCTCTAAAAATTTTCCCCAAAAATCCCCAAAAATAGCCCTAATTTGCCTTTTGATGGATCTGCGATTTTGTTGCGTTTTGAGTGGTTTTGGTCCATGGATTTGGTGTCTCTAGTGTTGATCTACTAATTCCCCCACTTTCTATCCACAAATTCCTTCGATTTTCGAGTTTTGGGTCAATTGGATTTGGATTTGTGGAAGAACAGGAGAGAGAAAGAGTGGGCACGCGTGCTCCCAGGAAGAGGACATAGTGGCCGGTACCTCCAGTGGAGGCTCCAGGCAGCCACGAGCGGTACCTCTGGGTGGAGCCTCCACCCGTGCACGAGCGGTACCTCCAGTGGAGGCTCCACCCTCCACTACCGCTCCTCCTCCCCCAAGCCGGCCACCACCACCATCTCCACCCCACCCCTCTCCGCAGCCGGCAAGCACCGCCACCCCCCTTAATCATCGGCAAACACCGCCACCCCCCTTAATCACCGGCAAGCACCGCCACCCTCCCAAACCATCGGGAAACACCGCCGCGGCACCACCACCACCACCGCCGCCACCGCAAGCTCACCGATACCGCTATCGGCATACCACCGGTAAACACCGCCGCTGCCCCACCACCACCGCCGCCACCGCAAGCTCACCGATACCGCCATCGGCATACCACCGGCAAACATCGCCGCTGCCCCACCACCACCACCGCCGCCGCAAGCTCACCGATATCACCACCGGCATACCACCGTCATCGACGCCAAGCTACTTTGACCCGACTTTTCTCCTAACTTGTGTTTGCTTGTTCCAGTTTGAGTGCCTTGTTTGTGAAACTAACCCGCAGCTCCGAAGCAACCGACGACATCCTCGGCACCCCGAACTTGCAAACGTACTCTTGACACCACCGCCATCATCGCAAGTTGTGTGTTCCGACACCGCCTAACATTTTCATCTAGGTATAACTTGCTCCCCACCTTGTAACCCCTCTTCTTTTGCGATCTATCCTATCGAGCATTGCTTATTGAGTGTTGCGAGACATTGCACGTGGCCCCGATTGTGAGGTGTGTGCGTAGTGTGGAGTCAAGCTTCTAAGCAAAACTCGTGTGGCAAAATAGCAAAAGCGAGCTAACGCTAACATAGAGCGTGAAAAAGAAAGAAAAGCACAAAAAGAGTGCAAGTGCCATCATACATACAAAAGTGTACAAAGTGCCACCATAGATACAAAAGAGTGCAAGTGCCACCAAATACAAAAGAGTCACAAGCTTTTAAGCAAAAGAGAGAAGAGAAGAGAGGCTACGTGTGAATCTTGTTGTCTCTTCATTTGCAACCAAAGCTTTGATCTCTTCTTGTGTTAGTGTGACACCGAGCACCCTTGCTTAAGGGCTTCTTACACTTTTCCGCTCACTTTTGGTTGCACTAACCCCGCTTATCCCGTGTGTGTGTTCCACATCTTTTCCGTGTTTATAGTGATCATCGCTTTGACATTTGATATTTTTGGACTTCACCCACTCTTGACAATACACTTGATTTCGGATTTCATCTTTTGGCTTTCCACCATACTCACCTAACACCATATTTGCTAGCTTTTGCGTGTGTTTTTGTGTGAGTTCCCGATACAATTGATTTTGACCTCGGCTTGTTGGATCATCCCGATCTTATCATACCACGGTAAGGTTGCGAGGTAGTGTTCTTCCACTAACACCCACCATATACATACCATCGTGCTAACATGGATAGCGAAGATGAGGATACGGAGGAGTACACGGAGCACTTCGAGGAGGATTCCTCTTCAAGCACCGCGGATGTGGAGGAACATGTGGAGCTCTACTCCGACTATGGCTCCGAAAGCATCACCGACATCTCCGACATCGAGGAGCTCGACAACGACCATGGCTCCCCAAGCATCATCGACATGGACGACATGGTGGAGCGCCACCTTGAGGACGACATCGAGGAGCTCTACTTCGACAATGGCTCAACAAGCATGGACGACTTCGACGAGCTCTACATCGACAATGGCTCACCAAACATGGATGACATGGTGGAGCAACACCACGACTACGACATCGACGACATGGTGGAGCAACGCCACTCCTACGACATCGACACCGTGACGGAGCCTCACCTCAACCCCACCATGAGCAACGTCGGTGCTCCCACATACCCCTACTTGGCCAATGGAGCTACATATGAAGATGGAGGACCTCCACGATGGCACCATCATATGGATCATCAAGAGCGTACCCATCATGAGCGTCATCGACACACTTCTCCGAGCTCCACAAGGCGCCACCATGAGAGTGCTTATGCACAAGATCGTCGACTTCAAGTACACCATATGGAGCATCAAGAGCGTCCTCAACATGATCGTCATCGACCCTCTTCTCCAAGCTCCACAAGGCGCCGCAAGCAACATGCCAAGTCGCATGAGCCATCATCTAGGCATGGCAAGGACCGTCATCGACTCACACCATCTCATGATAGTCGTCGACCACTACCACCTCATGGTCTACATCGACATACGTCACCACATGAGCCTCGCCGCCACAAGCTACTTCATGATCGCCTTCGACCAACATCTTCCACGAGTCTTCGACGACACCACTCAAGCCATGGTGATGATGCACGAAGACGAGAGCCTCGACATGAAGGCGACAAACACCATGATAGGGTGTCTACCACTCCAAGGATGGCAAGTGCACATCGCGCATACCTTCCTCATGAGGCGACTTCCACCTCTTGTGCCACCACCACATTGGCCTCTAGCTCGTCATATGCCTATGGACTCCGATGCTACAAGTGCAAGCAACAAGGCCACCGCCCACGGGAATGTCCCAATCTCCTATGTGAGGTATGCAAGGCCAAGGGTCATGAGGCATGGCAATGCACAAAGCCAAGCGCCAAGACGCTCCACTTCGACGAGCTACAAGGCCAAGCCACCAAGAAGCCTACGGCGCCCACACTTCAAGATGAAGACCTCCAAGGCCATCGCAAGGATGATGTGGATCCGAGCCTAGCTCTCCACGACACTACGGCGCCACCGAGGGAGGACGACTTGGGAGGCGATGGAGTTGAGATGGTTGAGCATGGGAATTTCCCTTCAACCAAGGAGGCGCATGGAGATGAGAAAGTCGAGCCTACTCCCCTATGCTTCATTGATGAGTTGGTACCAATCTCATGTGAGTATGAGAGCCACTTATCCCACTTGAGTGAGAGTGATAGTGAGTTGAGTGACTTCCACCCCATATGTGAGTTTGAGTGCTTCCGTTTGGAGGACATGAGTGATACACCAAGCGAGTTGAGAGAGGTAGATGATAGGTCCTTGGAGGACATCGCATTTGCTAACACATTAACCTCTCCCTCTATGGTGTCTTCTTATGTTGCACTAGGTTCCACGGAGGATGAGTTCCCGCTCATGGAGACGATGTACATGGTGCATGAAGATGATGATATCTCACCATGCTTGCTCCAAGATGACGATGTCAACCATATGGAGCATACAACTACCACAATACCTACATCAAATGAGTCGGACTACCAAGGTAAAACCAAAGGTATTGATGAGACCATGATTCCCCTTGTGGACATGAAACATGATGACTTGTTCCCATTTGCTTGCGATATGAGGACTACTTGCTCTTTTACATGTCTTGTTGACAATGATGACATTAACTTCCGTATGCTTTGCCCTACATGTTTGCAATACTCCACAATCCTTGCATCCAAGATAGTCACAAATTGCTCATTCTTATGCTTGCTATGCAAAAATGCTTATTTCATTGTCCACGAGATGGCCCCCATAGCCTTCTCAATTTTTGATGATCATGAATTACCACATGCCACACATGCACCATCATGCCATATGCACTATCGCCATGCATTCCATACTATCTTGATCGACACTAATGGTGATGTGCACAAGACATGGACCATCATGATGGATGATGTGTTCATCTACCATGCACACACGCTCTTTGTTTTGTTTATTCCATGTGTAGGTACACGGACGACCACTTCCACCGCTACGGAGCATGAGCTCACGAAACGCGCAATTGAGAGCTACCCCATCAAGGACCTAACCTACAGGAATCACACCAAAGGGTATGTTCCCACAAGCCTTCGCCCTCATGTGTTTCCGACTTGGTTTGTCGAGCTTCCGGTTTGGTCCAATTCCTCGTCACCCCTTTTGCTTCTTATGCAACATATCTTGAAACATCTTGTTGGCACAATGGTTGTTGTATGTATTGATGATATCATCATACACTCCGCGAACCTCAAGGATCATGTCATACATGTGAGAGACACCTTATGCACCTTGTGCCACATGTCACACCAAAAGTTGCTCTCCTTTGGATTTCTCATTTCATCTTTGGCATTTCCAATGGACTCTTTGACACTTGAGGAAACGCATAATCGGCTCACGCCAACCATACTTTCCCAAGCTAGAGGTCTCCATAGCTTTGCCATTGCACATAACAATTTTGCCCCAAATTTTGCCGCCGATACTTGCCTTTTTATTGTTCCATTTGTGTGGGACAATGCTACACATCACATTTTTGACACTTTACAAACCAAACTTTTACATGCACAAACTTTTGCCCCACCAAATTTTGGATACATCGACACTCTTTTGGTTCCCATTTTTGCCAAATGCCTCTTGGAGAAACGACTTGATGCTTCGTATTTGATTGAGAGCCTCTTGTTCGCCGACCACAAAATTGGCATCCACAAGCTTTCCATTCGCAAGTTGTTTTTCCCCAAGTTCTTCTTCGACCGCGACTTTTTCCATCCATTACTACGTGGGAGAACCGTCATGGCCTACATCATCGTCGAGGAGGAACAAGAGTCGAGGACGACTCTTCCCCAAGGGGGGGGAGATGATGCGGGGTGGCTTTCGGACACCTCCACCTCAAGACCGTCAAGTGCAGCCCCGCCTATCGTCGACTCTACACCATGGCCAAAGAGTCCCCCAAGTGGACCGACAACCCTAACCCACGCTACACGTGACAAGGTGAACTCTTTCCTCTCGATACTCGACCCCAACGCTCACTTGAATGGAATGCTACCTCATGCCAATTATGTGTCATTAGGTGCAAGTCTCATCAAGGACATGAGGAGGAGGAGGACACACCATTGTACAAGGGAGAAGGAAGAAGAAGAGAAGAAGAAGAAAGAAGGAAGAAGAGAAAGAGGAAGAGAGAGGGAAGAAGAGGAGTGGAGGCCGGAGCCTCCACCATGGAGTTTGGCCGGAGCCTCCTACCAGGCCGGAGCCTCCAGGGAGATCAGGCCGGAGCCTCCAGGGCCTCCTTGGCCGGTACCACCTCAAGGAGATGGCCACGCGCGGGACTGGGCTAGGCCCGGTACTACCGGCCACCTCTGGCCGGTACTACCGGCCGGCCACAGCGCCCTCCAGGCCGGCCACGTCGACCCCGCGGGAAGAAAAGGGCAGGCCGGTACCTCCGGCCATGGTACCGGCCGAGGTACCGCCCATGCGCCCGGCTTCACGAGTATACTTAGCCCCATTTTGATGATGTTTCCGGTACCATGGCCGGAGCCTCCGCCCGAGGTACCGCCCGCGCGCGAAGTGACCCAAATCTGAACCGTTGCTTCGCCATCCAACGGCTGTAACTTAAGTAACCTTTGCCCAAACTACCCTTGACTCAGATCCGAGCTATATGTATCCCCGTACTCCTCATTTGCTAGGGTTAGACAAGATTTGGCTTAGGATAGAACTTGAGCTTTGTCTCCCTAGGGTATCATCCCTCTGTAATCAAGGCCACCCTTGTTGTTGATTGGATTTGTGAGTGAGATTCTAGTGTGGTGCACTCTCTCTCCCTCACCGATCTCCGTCTCCAACACCGGTCTCTCACCTCGGAATTCTACCGCGGTCTCTTCCGTGGGTGATTCTATTCGGCGTGGTCCATCGAGCCACGAGGGTAAGCATCGGTTGTATCGGGTTGGTGTGCGTGTGTGTGTCCTCGTCCTCTTCGCGTTCGTCGTGTTCATCGTGTTCTTCGTTTCCCCTCTTTTCCCCTTTCGATTCCGGGTCAATTCGCGAGATCGGGCCACAAACGGGGTCTTAGACCTCATCAGAGAAGATCGAGTTCGAAGTAGTCGACTGGGAGTCTCAATATCATGCCTTCCTTGGTAGGCCCGCGTTTGCCAAATTCATGGCCGTGCCTCATTATGCGTACCTAAAACTGAAGATGCCAAGCAACAACGGGACCCCAATAACCGTTCATGGGAGCTTTTCTCGATCAGACACCTGCGATAGGGAGTTCCAAAAGATCGCCTCAAAGTTCGGTGCCAAGGAAGAACTCAATGCAATCGACGCTGCCACAGATCATACGCAACCACCACCCGACAATCGAAACGTAAGATCCGATGAATTCGATGCTACAAAGGAAGCCAAGAAGCTGCAGGTGCATCCCACTGACCCGAAGAAAACGGTCAATACGTCGGCTGACCTTACGGTCGCATAGGAAGGCGCGCTCATCGAGTTCCTCCGTGAGCGCTCGGGAGATATTTGCATGGGAACCATCCGACATGCCGGGTATCCCCGGGGAACTCGCCGAGCACGCCCTTAATGTTGACCCAACTGCCAAACCGAGTGCAGCGAGTCAATGCGCCGATTTTCCGAACCTAAGAGGAGAGCAATTGGCGAGGAAGTCAATCGACTCCGTAAGCGAGGATTCATCCGAGAGCTCAAGGAATCCGAGTGGGTGGCCAACCCCGTCATGGTGCCCAAAAAGGACACCACCGCTCTGCGTATGTGTATCGATTACACCGGCCTCAACAAACACTGTCCAAAGGACCACTTCCCGCTGCCTCGTATTGATCAGATAGTCGACTCCACAGCCGGATGTGATCGCCTCTCCTTCCTTGATGCGTACTCCGGATACAATCAGATCAAGCTGAAGAAAGAAGACCAGGAGCTAACCGTGTTCATCACCCCACACGGCGTTTTCTGTTACAACGTCATGACCTTCGGGTTGAAAAACGTAGGAGCAACTTATCAACGTTGCATGCAGGCCTACCTTGGAGAGCAGATCGGGAGAAACATCGAAGTCTACATCGACGATATCGTGGTCAAGACAAAACACGCTGCTGCTCTCGTCGATGATTTGCGGGAAACTTTCGACAACTTAGACAAGTATAAAATCAAGTTGAATCCCAAAAAATGTTTCTTTGGAGTGCCATGAGGACAAGTACTCGGGTACTTCATCTCTGCCAGGGGAATTGAAGCCAACCCTTTGAAGATCAAAGCTATACTCGACATGGAGCCGCCGAAGAATCTGCACCAAGTGCAGCAACTGGCAGGACGACTAGCAGCGCTCAGCAGGTTCATCGCCAAGCTAGGGGAAAAAGCTTTGCCCTTCTACAATTTGATGAAAAAATCAGAAAAGTTCGAGTGGACAAAGGAGGCGCAGGAATCCTTCGACAATCTGAAGAAAATCCCGTCGACATCTCCAGTCCTCGTAACCCCCCGTGAGAAGGAAACACTGCTCATGTATATAGCTGCAACAGCCCAAGTCTTTAGCAGCGTCCTGGTCGTCGAACGAGAAGAAGCTGGGAGAGTTCATGGCGTGCAGAGGCCCGTTTACTACCTCAGTGAAGTACTCACACCGGCAAGACAGAGGTACCCCCATCATCAGAAGCTGGCATACTGATACGTCTCCGACGTATCGATAATTTCTTATGTTCTATGCCATATTATTGATGATACCTACATGTTTTATGCACACTTTACTCTATGTTGACAATTATCCATGAGATATACATGTTACAAGTTGAAAGCAACCGCTGAAACTTTATCTTCCTTTGTGTTGTTTCAATACCTTTACTTTGATTTATTGCTTTATGAGTTAACTCTTATGCAAGACTTATTAATGCTTGTCTTGAAGTACTATTCATGAAAAGTCTTTGCTTTATGATTCACTTGTTTACTCATGTCATTACCATTGTTTTAATCGCTGCATTCATTACATATGTTTACAAATAGTATGATCAAGGTTATGATGGCATGTCACTTCAGAAATTATCTTTGTTATTGTTTTACCTCGCTCGGGACGAGCAGTAACTAAGCTTGGGGATGCTTGATACGTCTCCGACGTATCGATAATTTCTTATGTTCTATGCCATATTATTGATGATACCTACATGTTTTATGCACACTTTATGTCATATTCGTGCATTTTCTAGAACTAACCTATTAACAAGATGCCGAAGTGCCAGTTCTTGTTTTCTGCTGTTTTTGGTTTCAGAAATCCTAGTAACGAAATATTCTCGGAATTGGACGAAACGAAGACCCAGGGGCCTATTTCGCCACGAACCTTCCAGAAGACCGAAGAGCATACGAAGTGGGGCCACGAGGTGGCCAGAACACATGGCGGCGTGGCCAAGGGGGCCGCGCCGCCTCGTGGTGTGGGCCCCTCGTCGGCCCCCCGACTCGCCCTTCCGCCTACTTAAAGCCTCCGTCGCGAAACCCCGAGGCGAAAAACCACGATACGGAAAACCTTGCGAGACGCCGCCGTCGCCGATCCCATCTCGGGGATTCCGGAGATCTCCTCCGGCACCCTGCCGGAGAGGGGATTCATCTCCCGGAGGACTCTACACCGCCATGGTCGCCTCCGGAGTGATGAGTGAGTAGTTCACCCCTGGACTATGGGTCCATAGCGGTAGCTAGATGGTTGTCTTCTCCTCATTGTGCTTCATTGTTGGATCTTGTGAGCTGCCTAACATGATCAAGATCATCTATTTGTAATACTCTATGTTGTGTTTGTCGGGATCCGATGGATAGAGAATACCATGTTATGTTAATTATCAAGTTATTACATATGTGTTGTTTATGATCTTGCATGCTCTCCGTTACTAGTAGAGGCTCGGCCAAGTTTTTGCTTTTAACTCCAAGAGGGAGTATTTATGCTCGATAGTGGGTTCATGCTCGCATTGACACTCGGGACAAGTGATGTGAAAGTTCTAAGGTTGTGTTGTGCTTGTTGCCACTAGGGATAAAACATTGGCGCTATGTCCGAGGATGTAGTTGTTGATTACATTACGCACCATACTTAATGCAATTGTCCGTTGCTTTGCAACTTAATACTTGGAAGGGGTTCGGATGATAACCTCGAAGGTGGACTTTTTAGGCATAGATGCGAGTTGGATGGCGGTCTATGTACTTTGTCGTAATGCCCAATTAAATCTCACTATACTTATCATGCCATGTATGTGCATTGTTATGCCCTCTCTATTTGTCAATTGCCCGACTGTAATTTGTTCACCCAACATGCTTTTATCTTATGGGAGAGACACCTCTAGTGAACTGTGGACCCCGGTCCATTCTTTAATACTGAAATACAAATCTGCTGCAATACTTGTTTTTACTGTTTTCTCCGCAAACAATCATCTTCCACACAATACGGTTAATCCTTTGTTACAGCAAGCCGGTGAGATTGACAACCTCACTCGTTTCGTTGGGGCAAAGTACTTTGGTTGTGTTGTGCAGGTTCCACGTTGGCGCCGGAATCCCTGGTGTTGCGCCGCACTACATCCCGCCGCCATCAACCTTCAACGTGCTTCTTGGCTCCTCCTGGTTCGATAAACCTTGGTTTCTTTCCGAGGGAAAACTTGCTGCTGTGCGCATCATACCTTCCTCTTGGGGTTGCCCAACGAACGTGTGAAATACACGCCATCAAGCTCTTTTCCGGCGCCGTTGCCGGGAGATCAAGACACGCTGCAAGGGAGTCTCCACTTCTCAATCTCTTTACTTTGTTTTTGTCTTGCTTTATTTTATTTACTACTTTGTTTGCTGCACTTATATCAAAACACAAAAAAATTAGTTGCTAGCTTTACTTTATTTACTGTCTTGCACTCTATATCAAGAACACAAAAAAAATAGTTTACTTGCATTTACTTTACTTGATTCATCATGTTTCCTTTTAATTTTACCACAAAAAACATACCGGTAGGACAAGGGTCTATAATTGGGAGGAATAATATAGAAGAATTTTTCACCCATGTTAGTACCGTTGAAGATTTTGAAGATAGACACTTGATAGAACTTGCTCCTACTTATGAAATTGCTGCTGCTGCTGTAGTTCGCATGTTGGAAACTAAATTTGTTAATCTCAATCCTACAATCCAACACATGTTTCTTACACTTGGTGATTTGGAAGAGGGGGAAAAGAAAGATTTTGTTTTAGAAACCCTTCTTAGAGAATTTGGTGGTCTAGCAAGAGAGGCTAGAAAGGTCTTCGCTAAATTTAATATGCTTGGTTCTCATACTAATTTTGTTGGTCTCCTTGAAAAAATGGACATGGATAGAATAAGGTACACTAATAATACTAATGATGGTGGGGAGATCAAAGCACCAATACCATGTAAACTCCTAGCTATGAATGATGCACTAGAAAATAACTATGCTTGGCTTGTTCCTCGAAAATTTGTTCGATGAGAGTAGCAAGCCCAAGACTAATGAAAAGGGAGACGCTGAAACTTATGTATCCAATATACTATGCATGGTTGAGAAAACTCCAAACCCCGCTGTAGATGCACCACCCTTTGATAACACTTGAGATACACTTTCTGCGCCTAGGTGAAAGGCGTTAAAGAAAAGCGCTTATGGGAGACAACCCATGTTTTTACTCCAGTATTTTTGTTTTATATTTGTGTCTTGGAAGTTGTTTACTACTGTAGCAACCTCTCCTTATCTTAGTTTTGAGTTTTGTTGTGCCAAGTAAAGTCTTTGATAGAAAAGTAAGTACTAGATTTGGATTACTCGCGCAGTTCCAGATTTCTTTGCTGTCACGAATCTGGGTCTACCTCCCTGTAGGTAGCTCAGAAAATTAAGCCAATTTACGTGCATGATCCTCGGATATGTACGCAACTTTCATTCAATTTGAGCATTTTCATTTGAGCAAGTCTGGTGGCCTAATAAAATCCATCTTTACGGACTGTTCTGTTTTGACAGATTCTGTCTTTTGTTTCGCATTGCCTCTTTTGCTATGTTGGATGAATTTCTTTGATCCATTAATGTCCAGTAGCTTTATGCAATGTCCAGAAGTGTTAAGAATGATTGTGTCACCTCTGAACATGTTAATTTTTATTATGCACTAACCCTCTAATGAGTTGTTTCGAGTTTGGTGTGGAGGAAGTTTTCAAGGATCAAGAGAGGAGTATGATGCAATATGATCAAGGAGAGTGAAAGCTCTAAGCTTGAGGATGCCCGGTGTTTCACCCCTGCATATTATAAGAAGACTCAAGCGTCTAAGCTTGGGGATGCCCAAGGCATCCCCTTCTTCATCGACAACATTATCGTGTTCCTCCCCCGAAACTATATTTTTATTCCGTCACATCTTATGCACTTTGCTTGGAGCGTCGGTTTGTTTTTGTTTTTTGTTTTGTTTGAATAAAATGGATCCTAGCATTCACTTTATGGGAGAGAGACACGCTCCGCTGTAGCATATGGACAAATATGTCCTTAGGCTCTACTCATAGTATTCATGGCGAAGTTTCTTCTTCGTTAAATTGTTATATGGTTGGAATTGGAAAATGCTACATGTAGTAATTCTAAAATGTCTTGGATAATTTTATACTTGGCAATTGTTGTGCTCATGTTTAAGCTCTTGCATCATATACTTTGCACCCATTAATGAAGAAACACTTAGAGCTTGCTAATTTGGTTTGCATATTTGGTTTCTCTAGAGTCTAGATAACATCTAGTATTGAGTTTTGAACAACAAGGAAGACGGTATGGAGTCTTATAATGTTTACAATATGTCTTTTATGTGAGTTTTGCTGTACCGTTCATCCTTTTGTTTGTTTCAAATAACCTTGCTAGCCTAAACCTTGTATCGAGAGGGAATACTTCTCATGCATCCAAAATACTTGAGTCAACCACTATGCCATTTGTGTCCACCATACCTACCTACTACATGGTATTTATCCGCCATTCCAAAGTAAATTGCTTGAGTGCGACCTTTAAAATTCCATCATTCACCTATGCAATATATAGCTCATGGGACAAATAGCTTAAAAACTATTGTGGTATTGAATATGTACTTATGCACTTTATCTCTTATTAAGTTGCTTGTTGTGCGATAACCATGCTTCGGGGACGCCATCAACTATTCTTTGTTGAATATCATGTGAGTTGCTATGCATGTCCGTCTTGTCCGAAGTAAGAGAGATCTACCACCTTCATGGTTGGAGCATGCATATTGTTAGAGAAGAACATTGGGCCGCTAACTAAAGCCATGATTCATGGTGGAAGTTTCAGTTTTGGACATATATCCTCAATCTCATATGAGAATAATAATTGTTGCCACATGCTTATGCATTAAAGAGGAGTCCATTATCCGTTGTCCATGTTGTCCCGGTATGGATGTCTAAGTTGAGAATAATCAAAAGCGAGAAATCCAAAATGCGAGCTTTCTCCTTAGACCTTTGTACAGGCGGCATGGAGGTACCCCATTGTGACACTTGGTTAAAACATGTGCATTGCAAAGATCCGGTAGTCCAAGCTAATTAGGACAAGGTGCGGGCACTATTAGTATACTATGCATGAGACTTGCAACTTGTAAGATATAATTTACATAACTCATATGCTTTATTACTACCGTTGACAAAATTGTTTCATGTTTTCATAATAAAAGCTCTAGCACAAATATAGCAATCGATGCTTTCCTCTTTGAAGGACCATTCTTTTACTTTTATGTTGAGTCAGTTCACCTATCTCTCTCCACCTCAAGAAGCAAACACTTGTGTGAACTGTGCATTGATTCCTACATATTTGCATATTGCACTTGTTATATTACTCTATGTTGACAATTATCCATGAGATATACATGTTACAAGTTGAAAGCAACCGCTGAAACTTTATCTTCCTTTGTGTTGTTTCAATACCTTTACTTTGATTTATTGCTTTATGAGTTAACTCTTATGCAAGACTTATTAATGCTTGTCTTGAAGTACTATTCATGAAAAGTCTTTGCTTTATGATTCACTTGTTTACTCATGTCATTACCATTGTTTTGATCGCTGCATTCATTACATATGTTTACAAATAGTATGATCAAGGTTATGATGGCATATCACTTCAGAAATTATCTTTGTTATCGTTTTACCGCTCGGGACGAGCGAGAACTAAGCTTGGGGATGCTTGATACGTCTCCGACGTATCGATAATTTCTTATGTTCTATGCCATATTATTGATGATACCTACATGTTTTATGCACACTTTATGTCATATTCGTGCATTTTCTAGAACTAACCTATTAACAAGATGCCGAAGTGCCGATGTCTTGTTTCTGCTGTTTTTGGTTTCAGAAATCCTAGTAACGAAATATTCTCGGAATTGGACGAAACGAAGACCCATGGGCCTATTTCGCCACGAACCTTCCAGAAGACCGAAGAGCATACAAAGTGGGGCCACGAGGTGGCCAGACCACATGGCGGCGCGGCCAAGGGGGCCCGCGCCGCCCTGTGGTGTGGGCCCCTCGTCGGCCCCCGACTCGCCCTTCCGCCTACTTAAAGCCTCCGTCGCGAAACCCCCGAGGCGAAAAACCACGATACGGAAAACCTTACCGAGACGCCGCCGCCGCCGATCCCATCTCGGGGGATTCTGGAGATCTCCTCCGGCACCACTGCCGGAGAGGGGATTCATCTCCCGGAGGACTCTACACCGCCATGGTCGCCTCCGGAGTGATGAGTGAGTAGTTCACCCCTGGACTATGGGTCCATAGCAGTAGCTAGATGGTTGTCTTCTCCTCATTGTGCTTCATTGTTGGATCTTGTGAGCTGCCTAACATGATCAAGATCATCTATTTGTAATACTCTATGTTGTGTTTGTCGGGATCCGATGGATAGAGAATACCATGTTATGTTAATTATCAAGTTATTACATATGTGTTGTTTATGATCTTGCATGCTCTCCGTTACTAGTAGAGGCTCTGGCCAAGTTTTTGCTTTTAACTCCAAGAGGGAGTATTTATGCTCGATAGTGGGTTCATGCCTGCATTGACACCGGGACATTGACGAGAAAGTTCTAAGGTTGTGTTGTGCTTGTTGCCACTAGGGATAAAACATTGGCGCTATGTCCGAGGATGTAGTTGTTGATTACATTACGCACCATACTTAATGCAATTGTCCGTTGCTTTGCAACTTAATACCGGAAGGGGTTCGGATGATAACCTGAAGGTGGACTTTTTAGGCATAGATGCGGTTGGATGGCGGTCTATGTACTTTGTCGTAATGCCCAATTAAATCTCACTATACTTATCATGCCATGTATGTGCATTGTTATGCCCTCTCTATTTGTCAATTGCCCGATCGTAATTTGTTCACCCAACATGCTTTTATCTTATGGGAGAGACACCTCTAGTGAACTGTGGACCCCGGTCCATTCTTTAATAATGAAATACAAATCTGCTGCAATACTTGTTTTCACTGTTTTCTCTGCAAATAATCATCTTCCACACAATACGGTTAATCCTTTGTTACAGCAAGCCGGTGAGATTGACAACCTCACTGTTTCGTTGGGGCAAAGTACTTTGGTTGTGTTGTGCGGGTTCCACGTTGGCGCCGGAATCCCCGGTGTTGCGCCGCACTACATCCCGCCGCCATCAACCTTCAACGTGCTTCTTGGCTCCTCCTGGTTCGATAAACCTTGGTTTCTTTCTGAGGGAAAACTTGCTGCTGTGCGCATCATACCTTCCTCTTGGGGTTGCCCAACGAACGTGTGAAATACACGCCATCACATACGCAGTGTGGAGGTCAGCTCGCAAGTTGCGGCACTACTTCACAGAGCACCCGATCATCGTCGTGAGCGAAGCGCCACTGAAAAGCATAATGACTAATCCGGAGGCAACAGGTCGAGTGTCCCAATGGGCTATCGAGATAGCACCACACGACATAACTTACGTCAATCGAATAGCGATAAAATCCCAAATCCTCCCAGATTTCGTGGCAGATTGGATCCAATCACAGATGCCAGCAGCACCCGACATGTCAGGGTCATGGGTAATGTACTTCGACGGGTCGAAACAGAGCATAGTCGCAGGAGCAGGAGTGGTGTTGATATCACCACAGGGAGATAATATGAAGTATATACTACGTATGAGCTTCTCCCTGCCGACGAACAATGAAGCAGAATACGAAGCGATGTTGCACGGAATGAAGATGGCAAAGGCGTGCGGGGCAACTCGTCTAGAAATCTACGGAGACTCAAACTTGGTGGTGCAGCAGTCAATGAACCTGTGCGACGCGGTCAGTGACAACTTGATCGCCTATCGGCAACTGTATCAAAACATGGAAGCAAAATTTGAAGGACGTGAGCTCAAACATATCGGCAGAGCCAGGAACGAGGAAGCCGACACTTTGGCAAACATCGGGTCCATGTGTTCCCCCATTCCAGACGGAGTGTTTTACGAGGTGATTACTCAGCGATCAATAAAAGAGAAGACGTCGGCACCTCCAAAACCGCCGGCTGACGAATTGGAGACGAGCTTGCAGCGAGCTGTCGAAGAATCTCCAACTCCTCCCGCTGAACAAGTCCTCCTCCTCGAGCCACTATGGACCAAGCCGTTCCTAGCGTATCTAACGAAGCAGGAGTTACCAGAAGATCCAGTGGAAGCAAGGCGAATCGTCAGACGATCGAAAGCCTTCACCATAGTAAATGGCGAACTTTACAAACGCAACATTTCTGGTATTTTCCAAAGATGTATCGCCATTGACGATGGAAGAGCACTGTTGCGCGAGATACATGAAGGAACCTACGGACATCACGCAGGAAGCAGGGCCCTCGTGGCGAAGGCCTTCAGGGCGGGATTTTACTGGCCAACAGCGGCATCGGATGCTCGAGACCTGGTCATGAAGTGCGACCCCTGCCAACGGTTTTCACCAAGACCGCACGCCCATGCGACAGATTTGATGACGATACCGCTGGCGTGGCCCTTTGCTCAATGGAGACTCGACCAAGTTGGACCATTGCCGAGGTCGTCACCTGGAGGACACACGTACTTACTGGTCGCAGTCGACAAGTTCACCAAGTGGATCGAGGCAGTACCTGTACGAAATCAAAAAGCTAAAACAACAGTTCAATTCTTCAAAGGAATAACCTGTCGATTTGGTATGCCTCAAAGTATCGTCACAGACAACGGAACCAACTTTGACTCCAAAGAGTTTCGGAAATTTTGCGACGACGGAGGAATCAAACTAAAGTTTGCATCAGTGGCCCATCCACAGACCAATGGCCAGGTGGAAAGGATCAACGGTCTCATAGGGGATGGCCTCAAGAAACGCCTTACAGGTGCAGCTGGAGCCTGGGTCGAAGAGTTACCGTCCGTACTCTGGAGTTTGCGTACTACACCTAATAGGTCGACTCAGTACACCCCGTTCTTCTTGGTGCACGGAGCCGAGGCTGTCCTGCCAGCCGACGTTCAGTTCGAAGCACCTCGAGTGACAGTATACACGGACTCCTCTTCCAATATCGCGCTACAGGATGCTGTGGACCTCCTCGACGAAGCACGAGACATTGCCTTGGCAAGAACGACGGTATACCAGCAGGCGTTGAGAAATTATCACAGCCGACAAATACGCAGTCGAAGCTTTAATGTCGGGGATATGGTACTTCGGCCGAAGCAAGAGAGACCCTTGAAACTTGAATCCCCATGGGAAGGACCATACATCGTCACGGAAGTGATACCAGGAGGAGCCTATCGGCTCAAAAACCCAGCTTCAGGAAAAGACGTTGAGAATCCATGGAACATCGCACATTTGCGACGGTTATATACATAGGATACGATTGTTTTTAATTAGTCGACAGCCCTTAAGGTTGCTTTTGCACTATGAATAAAAGTTCTAATCAGGTTTTCTACCTTTTTTCCTTGCTCCAGGCCTTATCACCCGAACATACCGTATGGGGCCCTACCATTGGCTCTTACTCACATCGGGAGCGCTGGCCTAAAAAATACGCTTACACGGTGTCATTAATTAAATACTCCCATCGGGAGCTAAGATTAATGATGCACAAAAACAACCAATCCAAGCCTCGAAAAAATACACGAGTGCTGCAGTCGATGGTTACATTATCACAAAATAAGGCTCAAACCGGTGCACCGCGTGACGAAGCCAAGCGTCTAATTCCCTCGACTAAGTCGATGTGTCTCGCTCTTACAAAACTTACATATAGGCTTCGCAATAACATTGCATAATTCAACGAAGTCGTCGAGAGCGAGGTTGAACTGATCACTCAACGGCCCTTGACAATAAAATATCAATCAAACTAACATAGCGTGCAACGTACGCAATAAATTTGTACAAAACAATCTTATGCAGGTATAAGGTTATTACATTCACGATCGGGCTCCCTGGTCCCAGTGGGCCTTCAGATCCTTCTCAAGGCATGACTCCATCCGAGAAACAATGGTGTAAGCAGGACCTCTAGCAACATCATAATATTGGCCTAAACTCCTCTCAGTGTTTGCTACGGCTCCCAAGTCTAAAGACGGATGGCACGCCAATATCGAAGCAAAGGCAAGCTCAGCACCAGCCAGGAGTTCCTTCCGCACCAACTGTCGAATCCTTTCGGGAGACTTGAATCGGGTGAACAGGACAGATAAGGTTTCGGGTGCTTGGTCCAGAGGAAACAAGGTGTTCCAAACCATCGTGAGATGAGCGTGGAACTTATCAAAGTAATAATGCGCCTTCCCCACCCGGTACTTAAACTTCGCCATGACAACAGCCTTCGGACGATGCAGCCATAAATCTTGCTCCGGGTGCGCAACATCAGTCATCGCCTCGACCTCTTCATGGATCTTCTTGTTCTCCTCAGTTGCATCTGAAGCTACGACTGGAAAAGGAACGAATGTCAGTTAAAAGAACATTCAAGCTATGTCAGAAATCAGAAGATGGGCTAATACTTACAGCCCAAACTTTCGGTAGCAACATGAAGACCATCGAGAGCGTACTGTTCGATAGCAGTCGCTATCTGATGGCGTGTATTTCACACGTTCGTTGGGCAACCCCAAGAGGAAGGTATGATGAGCACAGCAGCAAGTTTTCCCTCAGAAAGAAACCAAGGTTTATCGAACCAGGAGGAGCCAAGAAGCACGTTGAAGGTTGATGGCGGCGGGATGTAGTGCGGCGCAACACCGGAGATTCCGGCGCCAACGTGGAACCCGCACAACTCAACCAAACTACTTTGCCCCAACGAAACAGTGAGGTTGTCAATCTCACCGGCTTGCTCGTAACAAAGGATTAACCGTATTGTGTGGAAGATGATTGTTTGCGAGAGAAAACGGTAGAAACAAGTATTGCAATGGATTGTATTTCGAGTAAAGAGAATTGGACCGGGGTCCACAGTTCACTAGAGGTGTCTCTCCCATAAGACGAACAGCATGTTGGGTGAACAAATTACGGTTGGGCAATTGACAAATAAAGAGAGCATGACAATGCACATACATATCATGATGAGTATAGTGAGATTTAATTGGGCATTACGACAAAGTACATAGACCGCCATCCAACTGCATCTATGCCTAAAAAGTCCACCTTCGAGTTATCATCCGAACCCCCTCCGGTATTAAGTTGCAAACAACGAGACAATTGCATTAAGTATGGTGCGTAATGTAATCAACAACTACATCCTTAGACATAGCATCAATGTTTTATCCCTAGTGGCAACAGCACAACACAACCTTAGAACTTTCTGTCACTGTCCCAGGTGTCAATGCAGGCATGAACCCACTATCGAGCATAAGTACTCCCTCTTGGAGTTAAAAGCATCTACTTGGCCAGAGCATCTACTAATAATGGAGAGCATGCAAGATCATAAACAACACATGAACATAACTTTGATAATCAACATAACAAGTATTCTCTATTCATCGGATCCCAACAAACGCAACATATAGAATTACATATAGATGATCTTGATCATGATAGGCAGCTCACAAGATCCGACAATGATAGCACAATGGGGAGAAGACAACCATCTAGCTACTGCTATGGACCCATAGTCCAGGGGTAGACTACTCACTCATCACTCCGGAGGCGACCATGGCGGTGTAGAGTCCTCCGGGAGATGAATCCCCTCTCCGGCAGGGTGCCGGAGAGCGATCTCCGGGATCCCCCGAGATGGGATCGGCGGCGACGGCGTCTCGGTAATGTTTTCCGTATCGTGGCTCTCGGTGCGGGGGTTTCGTCACGGAGGCTATTTGTAGGCGGAAGGGCAAGTCAAGAGGCGGCACGGGGGCCCACACCACGGGGCCGCGCGGCCAAGGGGGGCCGCGCCGCCCTAGGGTTTGGCCACCCCGTGGCCCCTCTTCGTCTCGTCTTCGGTCTTCTAGAAGCTTCGTGAGAAAATAGGCCTCCGGGCTTTTATTTCGTCCAATTCCGAGAATATTTCTTTACTAGGATTTCGAAACCAAAAACAGCGAGAAAACAACGAATCGGCACTTCGGCATCTTGTTAATAGGTTAGTTCCGGAAAATGCACGAATATGATATAAAGTGTGCATAAAACATGTAGATAACATCAATAATGTGGCATGGAACACAAGAAATTATCGATACGTTGGAGACGTATCAGCATCCCCAAGCTTAGTTCTCGCTCGTCCCGAGCGGGTAAAACGATAACAAAGATAATTTACGGAGTGACATGCCATCATAAACTTGATCATACTATTTGTAAAGCATATGTAGTGAGTGCAGCGATCAAAACAATGTGTATGACATGAGTAAACAAGTGAATCATAAAGCAAAGACTTTTCATGAATAGCACTTCAAGACAAGCATCAATAAGTCTTGCATAAGAGTTAACTCATAAAGCAATAATTCAAAGTAAAGGTATTGAAGCAACACAAAAGAAGATTAAGTTTCAGCGGTTGCTTTCAACTTGTAACATATATATCTCATGGATATTGTCAACATAGAGTAATATAATAAGTGCAATAAGCAAGTATGTAAGAATCAATGCACAGCTTCACACAAGTGTTTGCTTCTTGAGGTGGAGAGAAATAGGTGAACCGACTCAACATTGAAAGTAAAAGAATGGTCCTCATAGAGGAAAAGCATCGATTGCTATATTTGTGCTAGAGCTTTGATTTTGAAAACATGAAACAATTTTGTCAACGGTAGTAATAAAGCATATGCATCATGTAAATTATATCTTATAAGTTGCAAGCCTCATGCATAGTGTACTAATAGTGCTCGCACCTTGTCCTAATTAGCTTGGACTACCCGGATTATCACCGCAATACATATGCTTTAACCAAGTATCACAAAGGGGTACCTCTATGCCGCTCTGTACAAAGGTCTAAGGAGAAAGCTCGCATTTGGATTTCTCGCTTTTGATTATTCTCAACTTAGACATCCTTACCGGGACAACATAGACAACAGATAATGGACTCCTCTTTTAATGCTTTAAGCATTCAACAACAATTAATTCTTTTCTCATTAGAGATTTGAGGATGTTTGTCCAAAACTGAAACTTCCACCATGAATCATGGCTTTAGTTAGCGGCCCAATGTTCTTCTCTCACAATATGCATGCTCAAACCATTCAACTCAGTGTAGATCGCCCTTACTTCGGACAAGACGAACATGCATAGCAACTCACATGAAATTCAACAACGAGTTGATGGCGTTCCCCGATAAACATGGTTATCGCACAACAAGCAACTTAATAAGAGATAAAGTGCATAATTACATATTCAATACCACAATAGTTTTTAAGCTATTTGTCCCATGAGCTATATATTGCAAAGGTGAATGATGGAATTTTAAAGGTAGCACTCAAGCAATTTACTTTGGAATGGCTGGAAAATACCATGTAGTAGGTAGGTATGGTGGACACAAATGGCATAGTGGTTGGCTCAAGTATTTTGGATGCATGAGAAGTATTCCCTCTCGATACAAGGTTTAGGCTAGCAAGGCTTGTTAGAAACAAACACAAGGATGAACCGGTGCAGCAAAACTCACATAAAAGACATATTGTAAACATTATAAGACTCTACACCGTCTTCCTTGTTGTTCAAACTCAAAACTAGAAATTATCTAGACTTTAGAGAAACCAAATATGCAAACCAAATTTTAGCATGCTCTATGTATTTCTTCATTAATGGGTGCAAAGCATATGATGCAAGAGCTTAAACATGAGCACAACAATTGCCAAGTATCACATTACCCAAGACATTTATAGCAATTACTACATGTATCATTTTCCAATTCCAACCATATAACAATTTAACGAAGGAGAAACTTCGCCATGAATACTATGAGTAGAAACCAAGGACATATTTGTCCATATGCTACAGCGGAGTGTGTATCTCTCCCATAAAGTGAATGCTAGGATCCATTTTATTCAAACAAAACAAAAACAAAAACAAACCGACGCTCCAAGAAAAAGCACATAAGATGTGGCCGAATAAAAATGTAGTTTCGGGGAGGAACCCGATAATTTGTTGATGAAGAAGGGGATGCCTTGGGCATCCCCAAGCTTAGACGCTTGAGTCTTCTTGATATATGCAGGGGTGAACCACCGGGTGCATCCCCAAGCTTAGAGCTTTCACTCTCCTTGATCATGTTGCATCATACTCCTCTCTTGATCCTTGAAAACTTCCTCCACACCAAACTCGAAACAACTCATTAGAGGGTTAGTGCACAATATAAATTGACATATTCAGAGGTGACACAATCATTCTTAACACTTCTGGACATTGCATAATGCTACTGGACATTAGTGGATCAAAGAAATTCATCCAACATAGCGAAAGAGGCAATGCGAAATAAAAGGCAGAATCTGTCAAAACAGAACAGTTCGTATTGACGAATTTTAAAATGGCACCAGACTTGCTCAAATGAAAATGCTCAAATTGAATGAAAGTTGCGTACATATCTGAGGATCATGCACGTAAATTGGCATAATTTTCTGAGCTTCCTGCAGGGCAGTGGGCTCAGATTCGTGACAGCAAAGAAATCTGGAGCTGCGCAGTAATCCAAATCTAGTACTTACTTTTCTATCAACGGCTTAACTTGGCACAACAAAACTCAAAACTAAGATAAGGAGAGGTTGCTACAGTAGTAAACAACTTCCAAGACACAAAATAAAAACAAAGTACTGTAGGTAAAAACATGGGTTGTCTCCCATAAGCGCTTTTCTTAACGCCTTTCAGCTAGGCGCGAAAGTGTGTATCAAGTAACATCGAGAGATGAAGCATCAACATCATAATTTGTTCTAATGATAGAATCATAAGGTACCTTCATTCTCTTTCTAGGGAAGTGTTCCATACCTTTCTTGAGAGGAAATTGATATTTTATATTTCCTTCCCTCATATCAATAATAGCACCAACAGTTCGAAGAAAAGGTCTTCCCAATATAATTGGACAAGATGCATTGCATTCAATATCCAAGACAACAAAATCAACGGGAACAAGGTTATTGTTAACGGTAATGCGAACATTATCAACTTTACCCAAAGGTTTCTTTGTAGAATGATCAGCAAGATTAACATCCAAATAACAATTTTTCAGCGGTGGCAAGTCAAGCATATTATAAATTTTCTTCGGCATAACGTAAATACTTGCACCAAGATCACATAAAGCATTACAATCAAAATCTTTAACCTTCATCTTAATGATGGGCTCCCAACCATCTTCTAGCTTTTTAGGAATAGAGGCTTCGCGCTCTAGTTTCTCTTCTCTAGCTTTTATGAGAGCATTTGTAATATGATGCGTGAAAGCCAAATTTATAGCACTAGCATTAGGACTTTTAGCAAGTTTTTGCAAGAACTTTATAACTTCAGAGATGTGGCAATCATCAAAATTCAAACCATTATAATCTAAAGCAATGGGATCATCATCCCCAATGTTGGAAAAAATTTCAGCAAGCTTTATCACAGTAAGCTTCGAGCTAGCTTTAGCAGCTTCAGCAGCTTTTCGCGCTTTGCATTAGAAGTGGAAACATTGCTAACACCAATTCTTTTATTAGTATGAGTAGGAGGTGCAGCAACATGTGTAGCATTAGCATTACTAGTGGTGGTAATAGTCCAAACTTTAGCTATATTCTTCTCTTTAGCTAGTTTTTCATTTTCTTCTCTATCCCACCTAGCACGCAGCTTCAGCCATTAATCTTATATTCTCATTAATTCTAACTTGAATGGCATTTGCTGTAGTAACAATTTTATTTTCAATATCCCTATTAGGCATAACTTTCGATTTCAAAAGATCAACATCGAGGCAAGACTATCAACTCTAGAAACAAGAATATCAATTTTATTGAGCTTTTCCTCAACAGATTTGTTAAAGGCAGTTTGTGTACTAATAAATTCTTTAAGCATGGCTTCAAGTCCAGGGGGTGAATTCCTATTATTGTTGTAAGAATTCCCATAAGAATTAGCATAACCGTTACCATTATTATAAGGATATGGCCTATAGTTATTACTAGAATTGTTCCGGTAAGCATTGTTGTTGAAATTATTATTTTTAATGAAGTTTACATCAACATGTTCTTCTTGTGCAACCAATGAAGCTAACGGAACATTATTAGGATCAACATTAGTCCTATCATTCACAAGCATAGACATAATAGCATCAACCTTATCACTCAAGGAAGAGGTTTCTTCGACAGAATTTACCTTCTTACCTTGTGGAGCTCTTTCCGTGTGCCATTCAGAGTAGTTGATCATCATATTATCAAGAAGCTTTGTTGCTTCACCAAGAGTGATGGACATAAAGGTACCTCCAGCAGCTGAATCCAATAAATTCCGTGAAGAAAAATTTAGTCCCGCATAGAAGGTTTGGATGATCATCCAAGTAGTCGATCCATGGGTTGGGCAATTTTTAACCAGAGATTTCATTCTTTCCCAAGCTTGAGTAACATGTTCAGTATCTAATTGTTTAAAATTCATTATGCTACTCCTCAAAGATATAATTTTAGCAGGGGGATAATATCTACCAATAAAAGCATCCTTGCATTTAGTCCATGAATCAATACTATTCTTAGGCGAGAGATAGCAGCCAATCTTTAGCTCTTCCTCTTAATGAGAAAGGGAACAATTTTAGTTTAATAATATCACCATCTACATCTTTATATTTTTGCATTTCGCATAGTTCAACAAAATTATTAAGATGGGCAGCAAGCATCATCGTAACTAATTCCGTAAAATTGATCTTTCATGACAAGATTCAAGAAAGCAGGTTTAATTTCAAAGAATTCTGCTGTAGTAGCAGGTGGAGCAATAGGTGTGCATAAGAAATCATTATTATTTGTGGTTGTGAAGTCACACAACTTAGTATTTTCAGCGTTGGCCATTTTAGCAATAGTAAATAAAGCAAACTAGATAAAGTAAATGCAAGTAAACTAATTTTTTTGTGTTTTTGATATAGCAAACAAGATAGCAAATAAAGTAAAACTAGCAACTAATTTTTTTGTATTTTGATTTAGTGCAGCAAACAAAGTAGTAAATAAAATAAAGCAAGACAAAAACAAAGTAAAGAGATTGAGAAGTGGAGACTCCCCTTGCAGCGTGTCTTGATCTCCCGGCAACGGCGCCGTAAAAATATGCTTGATGGCGTGTATTTCACACGTTCGTTGGGCAACCCCAAGAGGAAGGTATGATGAGCACAGCAGCAAGTTTTCCCTCGGAAAGAAACCAAGGTTTATCGAACCAGGAGGAGCCAAGAAGCACGTTGAAGGTTGATGGCGGCGGGATGTAGTGCGGCGCAACACCGGAGATTCCGGCGCCAACGTGGAACCTGCACAACTCAACCAAACTACTTTGCCCCAACGAAACGAGTGAGGTTGTCAATCTCACCGGCTTGCTGTAACAAAGGATTAACCGTATTGTGTGGAAGATGATTGTTTGCAGAGAAAACGGTAGAAACAAGTATTGCAATAGATTGTATTTCAAGTAAAGAGAATTGGACCGGGGTCCACAGCTCACTAGAGGTGTCTCTCCCATAAGACGAACAGCATGTTGGGTGAACAAATTACAGTTGGGCAATTGACAAATAAAGAGAGCATGACAATGCACATACATATCATGATGAGTATAGTGAGATTTAATTGGGCATTACGACAAAGTACATAGACCGCCATCCAACCGCATCTATGCCTAAAAAGTCCACCTTCAGAGTTATCATCCGAACCCCTCCAGTATTAAGTTGCAAACAACGGACAATTGCATTAAGTATGGTGCGTAATGTAATCAACAACTACATCCTTAGACATAGCATCAATGTTTTATCCCTAGTGGCAACAACGACAACACAACCTTAGAACTTTCTCGTCACTCGTCCCGGTGTCAATGCGAGCATGAACCCACTATCGAGCATAAGTACTCCCTCTTGGAGTTAAAAGCATCTACTTGGCCAGAGCATCTACTAATAACGGAGAGCATGCAAGATCATAAACAACACATGAACATAACTTTGATAATCAACATAACAAGTATTCTCTATTCATCGGATCCCAACAAACGCAACATATAGAATTACATATATATGATCTTGATCATGATAGGCAGCTCACAAGATCCGACAATGATAGCACAATGGGGAGAAGACAACCATCTAGCTACTGCTATGGACCCATAGTCCAGGGGTAGACTACTCACTCATCACTCCGGAGGCGACCATGGCGGTGTAGAGTCCTCCCGGGAGATGAATCCCCTCTCCCGGCAGGTGCCGGAGGCGATCCCCGGGATCCCCCGAGATGGGATCGGCGGCGACGGCGTCTCAGTAATGTTTTCCGTATCGTGGCTCTCGGTACTGGGGGTTTCGTCACGGAGGCTATTTGTAGGCGGAAGGGCAAGTCAAGAGGCGGCACAGGGGGCCCACACCACAGGGCCGCGCGGCCAAGGGGGGGGCCGCGCCGCCCTAGGGTTTGGCCACCCCGTGGCCCCTCTTCGTCTCGTCTTCGGTCTTCTGGAAGCTTCGTGAGAAAATAGGCCTCGGGGCTTTTATTTCGTCCAATTCCGAGAATATTTCTTTACTAGGATTTCTGAAACCAAAAACAGCTAGAAAACAAGAATCGGCACTTCGGCATCTTGTTAATAGGTTAGTTCCAGAAAATGCACGAATATGATATAAAGTGTGCATAAAACATGTAGATAACATCAATAATGTGGCATGGAACACAAGAAATTATCGATACGTTGGAGACGTATCACTATCTCCCCCTTTTTCTTCACCAAGGCTACCATCGCGCGAAGAGAAGTGATGTCTTTATTTAGACAAGACACTTGGTCACGTAAGCGGCGAACAAGGTCCGATTCATCATTACTCGAAGGGTTTGGAAAAAGATCGGCACGGGAAGAAGATGAAGGAATCTGCAGTACAGTCCCTAGTTCAGACCAGCATTAACATAAAAACTCCCATCGGGAGCGCTTGGCATATATATTACATTCAAAAGAGCGTTTGAATCGGCAATAGGCCGAAGTGAAACAGGTCTAAATTAAGTTGCAAGTGGTCTCGATTACAAGTCTTTAAAGCAAAAGTTCAGGGAGGCACTGATGATGAGTCAGGAGCAGCTTCGGAAGCAGGCTTAGCCTGTGCTTCATCTACCAACTTCAGGAGTCGGTTGGCACAAGTCACTGCCGATCTTTTAAAGGGTTCAAGGTCGATTATGTGGTTGTCGTCGTCCACAGGCAAGGCCTTAGACAACTCCTCCAAATTAGACCCCATCCCGTGGCCCATTAGCAGCTGGAAAGTAAGAACCGCCCCAAACAAGCGAGAACGGCGTTTCAATACCTCCACAGGCTCGGGAGAGTCGACAAGAAAAGCATCTGCCATCTCGTCAAGGGTCTTGTCCTGCTTCAGCTTCGGGAAGATCATTGAGTACAGCCTCGACAGTGCTCCTCTAGTCTTTTGCAGAAGCCCGAGGACTTGGACATTTGACTCGGTGGCAAGCGACAAGGCATCGGATGTGGAGTCCTCTCGAAGCTGACGGCGTCAAGTGACGGTTATATCGGCGGCCTCTGAAAGAAAGAAAGATCAGCAGCCAAAAAGGAAGTACCAGAAATGAAAACTATGTGTCATGAACCTTACCCAATAAATATTTGATGGATTCACAGAGAATGCCTTCCTTTTTATCGACTGCAACCGCTGCCGCACGCCTGGCGTCCTGCTCATCCTTCATCTGCTGCTTCAGCTTCGTCAGCTCCCCCTTCAGGAAGGCGTTTTCCTTCTTGGCATCAGTGGCAAGCCTGTTGGCCTCCAGCACCTGATCAGCCGAAGATTTGACAGTCTTCCGAAGCTGGGCGTTTTCAGCCTCCAGTCGGGTAAACTGTTCGGCGAAATCTACCACAACATCGACTGTAGCATAAATCGGCTGCCGCAAGGAAAATCAGGGAGATTCAGTCGACATGAGGAAAATTCAGTAAAACAAGGCAAAATAAATGCTTACGTGATCACGAGAAGCCGATGAAGTAGGAGCATCGCCAGGAGGAATGACCTTCGACACTGGAATCTTCTCCACGGTCGTCCTCGTAGGAGGCGTCGACTTGGCAGGAGAAGGATTCGGTTCTTTAGCTGATGCTGCTTTCTCAGCAGATAATTTAGCCCTCTTCGCGAGAGGGACAAGATCATCATCAGAGCTACTTCAGAAAGGAGAACGATTAGCACACAAAAAGATAAATGTTAAGTTGCAATGAAGTAAAGATGCTTACAGTTCCAAGTCATCCTCGGCAGCGAAAAAGCCTGATGGCCCCTTGCCGGCAGGAGAAGGCGGAGAAGCTCCAACAGCATCATTATCTCGGTCGCTGGGACTAGATTCAGCCGTTGTGATGAAATCTTCGTCTATCTGCAAGCGACGCTTGCTCCTGGTGAAAGCAACCTCTTCGACAGTGTCATCCTCCTGGACATCGCTGTCCTCGAGGACTTGCTGGGCGTCCTCGGTTCCCTCGGAATCATCATCGTCATCCTCTGGTTCCACACCGCTTTCTGGTGTGGGAGGATAGCATTGGACGACGGAGGAGGCCTATCAAGAAGAAAAATTGAAGTTTGTAAAATACAATGAAGAAAGAAGAGATGAAAGCAAGCAAAGAGCGGCAGAGATTACCTCGGTCGGGAGATGGTCAAAATCATAAGGAGGACGAGCCGATGTCAAGATGATGTTATCCTTCATACTAAGGCACGTCAAGCGGCGAACCTCGTCCCGAAGCTCATCTGCCGACAGGTCGGCAGAGCTGATCCTCGACTTGTCGGTCTTGCCGGTGTAAAGCCATAACTGGTGGGGTCGATACATTAGCGGCTGCACTCGACGTTGTAGGAACACTGAAACTGCTTCAGTGTCGCACATCGTCAAGCCTCCCGTGTTCTTCAGGATGACGACCCGCTCAAACAGTTTGTCGGCTGTCGCCCTCTCTTCGGGAGAAAGGGCGTTTCGCCAGGACTTTTTCTTGTGAGCCACCAAGACATCATCAAAGTGAGGGAGATTCGAGCGCCGCCCGGGCACTATGGGATCACGCAATTAAAACCACTTGTTGTGCCAGCCCTGGGCGGACTCCTTCATCGGATAGTCGAAGTAGTCGACCTCCTTCCTAACAACAAAGCCAACGCCACCGACGACGGGGGGGGCATTGCTATCATTGTGGCGCTTCACGTAGAAGATCTTCCTCCAAAGACCCCAGTGAGGGTCAATGCCGAGGAAGGCCTCGCAAAGAGTGATGAAGATAGAGAGATGGAGGATGGAGTTTGGGGTCAGCTGCCAGAGCTGGATCCCGTAAAAGAAAAGAAGGGAGCGAAGGAACTCGTGGGCCGGAAGAGAGAGACCACGGAACAAAATGGCAACGAACATGACAGTGAAACCCTTCGGGGGCTTTGGGCGAGAAACCGCACCTGGAAGACGAATATCATCCTCAGATGCGGAGATGAAGCCGAGGGCACGCAGCTTGTTGATGTCGCGGTTGGAAATGGCGGAGGCACTCCAATCACGGCTAACCTTGGCCGAGTCCGAAGTGCTGGCGCTCTTCTTCTTGCCCATGGCGTGCGGGACTTTTGACGAAGAAACAGAGGAAGCAGGAAGGTTTGGGGGAGGAAGATGAGCAGTAAGAGGTGTGAAAGGTAAAAACATGGAGGCCCTCTATTTATGCCGTAAGAATCTGTGTGAGATCGTGGCCATAACTCCATAGGAGTCGTGGGAGGTGGAGCGGATCTGGTTGTACACGTGGCACTTGAAAGGAGAATGGAACCGGCGGCCCATTATTCCCACGTTGTGCGAAAATCGAGGGGACACCTCGGTCACCGCGCGTGCGCTGGTCAAGCCCTATAAACTGCCCGCGCAGAACTAGGGTGGGCCCATCAGGTCAAGTCTTGTCAATCAAACCACAACAGCCGCACGTCAACAGTGACGTCATAGAGATTGTTGCAAGAAATCGAAGAAAAAATGAAAAGTTATCGGACGGAAAACTTGAGTCTAAGCACAGATTGTAAAGCATCTGCACTTAGACTCGGGGGCTACTCCCATCGGGAGCGCTGACGCGCACCCGATAAATCAAGGACTCGAAGAAAAAAGTGAAGGAAAAGGTGGTTGTTTGACCTGAGCCTACGCACGGATTGCAAGCATCCGCACCTAGACTCGGGGGCTACTCCCATCGGGAGCGCTGGACGCACACCCGACAGAAATTTTTTCGCACTCCAGGATCATGCCCGGGGACTTGATTCTGTGTAGGGTAACGTTGTTTTGCCATCGGCAGTTAACAAGCAAAAGTTGGGCACGTTACTCATTATCCCTTGCATGAGGAAAGTATATCGGATGACCTACGAGGACTCGCGGAAAAACTTCGGCAGAGCAAAATGTTCGAGTGGTATAACTTGAGTCTACGCACGGATTGCAAGCATCCGTACCTAGACTCGGGGGCTACTCCCATCGGGAGCGCTGACGCGCACCCGACAGAAGAAGATGATGCAGATTCAAGAAGAACAAGAATAATCAAGGAGAAGAACATTGGGTGGAGGCATGCTTTAGTCTCTACCCGAATTACCTTCGGCTAGACACTCGGGGGCTACTGACGTGGGAATTACCCTTCGGGTAACCAATGTTGCCCTATCCTATATTTCCTAGTTGGAGGCCCATGAAGGCACTCGACGGCAAGATGGGCCACTAAGGCGGTGCAACGGAAGATTCCTTGAAGTACAAGACGCGGAAGGAGCCGAACAAGGAAAGTCTAGAGATAGATCTACTGTGAACCTAGTAGTCGTACTCGATTAGACCTCTTGAGACCTGGCCTCCTATATAAAGGCCAGGAGAGGGGCTGTCGAGGAACAATCAATCTTAGCGATCTTAGCCAGCATAAGCCTAGAGCTTGGTCGTCATAGCACTTAGCCATCTCGACGAGATCTCAGCCGAACTATTCGGCACCCCATTGTAACCCATTATCATCATAATCAAGAACAGACGAGCGGGACGTAAGGGTTTTACCTCATCGAGGGCCCCGAACCTGGGTAAATCGCTCTCCCCACTTGTCTGTGAACCGATGTCTCGTGTCAGCTTGCAGGATTCCATCAACCCTAAGCCCCTATCGGAGGGCATTGCCGAGGAGCACCCTCGACACTGTCCAAGCTCGAATCCGGCCGAAAACCAATTCCACCCGGAATTTTCCTTGAGCATTTGAGGACACCCTCGATGAAGGGCGCAAACCCGGAAAACCCAGATGTGGTAGTGTCTCCAGCTAAGGAAGTGATGGTCATCGCTCCGGCCTGGACCAAGCCTCACCTGGAGGACCTGATTGATCAAAAGTAGCCGGAGGACGAGGTCCTCGCATGACAGATCATTAGGCGAGCAAGGTCCTATACAGTAATTGATGGACAACTCTACAAGAGAAGGGAAAACATAAATGCATCTCAAATGAATAGGGTATTGCAATTATTATAGAAATTCACCTCAGTGATTGCGGGCATCATGCCGCTCCTAGGTCACTCGTTGCAAAAGCATTCCGGCATGGATTTTTCTAGCTAATGGCAAAAGTTGATGCTGAGAAAGTAGTCGGAACCTATCGTGTCTGCCAATATTATGCTACACAGCCCAATGTACCATCTCAAGAGCTGAAGACCATCCCCATCACTTGGCCGTTCGCGGTCTGGGCTCGATATGGTCGGAAAATTGAAAAAATCATCCTCTGGCAGTTTTGAGTACCTCTTGGTCGCAGTTGATAAATTCGACAAGTGGATCGAGGCCAAGCCAGTTAGGAAAGCCGATGGTGCTATGACACTGAAATTTGTTTGCAGCCTCGAGGTGAGATTCGGCATCCCACATAGCATCATCACGGATAATGGCACGAACTTTGCATAGCGAGAATTGAAGGAGTACTGCCATGACCTTGGGATCCAGCTTGACCTTGCCTCTGTGTCACATCCACAATCCAAAGGACAGGTTGAGCGGGCCAATGGCCTCATACTAGCTGGACTCAAACGTCGCCTTGAAGAACCGCTGCGACGAGCAGCCGGAGCTTGGGCGGAGGAGTTAGATGTTGTTCTGTGGAGTTTACGAACATCCCCTAACAGATCAACTGGTTTCACACATTTCTTTTTAGTATACGGATCTGAAGTAGTGTTACCCTCCGACATCATCCACGATTCCCCGCGAGTTTCCGCCTACAATCAAAAAAATGCGGATGAGGCTCGACGGCTCTCTGTGGACCTGCTTGAATAGGCCCGGAACCTAGCAGACCAGCGTATCTCCATCTACCAGCAGAAACTACGCCGCTATCATAGCTCATTCAAAGAAGGTGACCTGGTCCTCCGCCTCCGGCAAGTGAAAGAGCATAAGTTGCAATCTCCATGGAAAGGACCATTCATCGTTAGCAAAGTACTGCATAATGGATCTTACTACCTCGTTGATATTCGTGAGTTGAAGGATAGTAATAAAAACTTCCTCTGGAAACGAAAGAGGGAGGACCCGATGACGTCTATGACGAGACAGATTGTCCATGGAATATCACACAGCTACGTCTCCGCTTCCATAATTATCAATTACCACATTACATACCTTGTAATATCTTTGATACATGATCGATAAAATAAAGCATATGGTTCACTCTTTGAGTTTTTTTACCTCCTTTAGTTGTTCATTTTTTAACTGTGTATATGTTTTCCGACTAAAATTGCAGAGCTGGATGTTTCCTCCTAGGCCTGTATAATGTTGTGATTTTCAAAAAAAACCGTCTTGTTGGACGTAAGCTTAAGTTTTCTAGGATATGTATTGTCTGTTGCAAACTTATGGACTCCTGGTAGCGACTTCTGACACCTAAGGCTGGGGGTTTATTTCTGTGATTTTTGATGGACTGCCATTAGGCTTCATTGCCCCGGAGAGCCTTTTCTGGCTAAGGGTCTTCCAGCTCGTGGAAGGTCAAGTAAGTAAGACGGAAAATGTGGAACAAACAAACGCACATGCATACATAATAAAAACGGTAGCAGGATAATTATTTTTCCACCCAGTACATTGCATGCAAAGTTTTCCCTAGCTACTTCAAATAAGTTTAATCATGTATAGTACAAACCCACTATGGGGCCAAATGATGCATCTCATTGTTTTTAGGTACTAGATGGAAGACTCCGGCTTATCGTCCCTAGAGGCATGGTAGGTGTTGTCCTTGTTAGAGTCGCCGCCTGAATGACTTGCGCTTGAGACGGAACCATCCTCCTCCCCTTCATCCTCATCTGGAGCGAAACCACCATGCTTCTCATACCATTCTTCCTGGTTAACACGGAAAGAAAAGAGAGAGTCAAATCCGCTAACTTCTCGGATGAGTTGCTTGGTGTTGGTAGCCTTCGAAACTCCGAGAGCGACATGCGCAAAGTCCATGGCCGGAAAATATGCCTTGCAATAATCAGGGCACGAGCTACGGCACCGCGGGCGGAGGACTCCTGCCAGTCCTTGATCAGATCCGGCATAAGGGACATCATGTTCATCACCGTGTCCATCACCTTGGTGCTGACCCGCTTCAAAGACAGCTTCTTGGCAATTCATCGGCATGCGTTCATGAGATCGTCGATAGAGTTTCCGACATCTTCATATGCTTCAGTCGAGGTGAGATTGTCGTCCTCTTTCCGCACAAATCCAAGCAAGGCTGCCAAACAGATAATTTTGGTCAGTCTCCGCTTACAAGTTCGGGAAAAATACATCGAGGGTGGAAATTTAGGTAATAACAAATCTTACAGAAGATAATCTTGTCAACAGCCGTCGCCTCCGTCTCAGCAACTTCTAGCTTGGATGTCAAAGTTTGCACCTTGTCATCTCTAGCTTGGAGTTTCTTCTCCAGCTCCGCCATGGCTTATGCATGCTTGGCCTCCAGCTCCTTTTTGAGTTTAATCTCATTTGACTGAGATTCCTTAAGGGTGGCCTGGAGTGACTTGTGCACAGCCTCAAGCGTCTTGAGTTTGGGAGAGAGGTCATCAATGGACGGTTTAATGGCTAAGAGATCTGGAGCGCGGAAAAATTTCTCAGTACAAATTAATTCCAAATTACAAATAGACAGATGGAACATACAACATGTCGGAGGCTTGCCTTGGCTGGTTTTTAGGCGGTCCTGAAGCACCTCAATGATCTACTGGTTCTTCGCCTCCTACTTGCTAAGCCCTTCGACCTGGTTCTTCTGCTCAAGCATTACTTTCTTCATGTCCATATGAAGTAAGCGTGTGTTCTGCAAAAAGCACTGTTCAATTGTTAGTCGGAACCAAAATCTGGGGGCTCGGTGAAAGATAAATCTTTTGAGCATGAAAATTTTGAGTTTTTGCGGAAATGAAATGATCATATAAATACCAAGTTAAGCATGACCTAGCTATTTACTCGGAAAAAGCATAATCCAATGCTTGGGGCTAGTATTACCTGGCAAACGGCTTTGTTCTTAGTGAATAAGACGTGGAACGAATCCTCGAAATCAGCCATTTCTTGTTGCTTGGTTTCTGGGTGGCCCTAGACTTTGGTGGAGGAGCGCCTTACGGAGAACTGGAAAAAAACTGGGGATGTGTTGCTGGCGTACCATGAGCAACTTCTTTATCCTTTGAGGCTTCATCAGCGAGAGCTTCAGCCGTGATTTTAACAGGAGCTTATGTAGAAGGCATGGAAGAAGAGGCGTCCTTGCTGAAGTCACCAACATTTTCCGCGTCATCGTCGATATGTATGACTTCTTCGTATTTACGCAGACTGGTTAATGAGGAGGGCTTCGGAGGAACCTCAACTTCAGTAGTTATGGGCATGGAAGCCGGAGATGGCTTAATTTTCTTTTCGGGCTTCTCTCCGGCCACCTTGCTACATATTCAGATAAGATCCGAATGACAAAACAGTCCGCAGTTTAAAGATGAAAGGGGTAGACGGAAATAGATTAGTACCCAGCCTTGGCGAAGAACTGCTCGATTCCGCCCTTCTTGCTGCTGCTACTGGTATCAATTTCCTTGAGGCGGATTTTCTCCTTCTCCAGGTTCTTGGTGACTTCGCTGCTGGAGGTTCCCGGGGGCGCTTGGATTTTTGGCTGGAGGATGTTTCCCTTTTCCGCTTAGCGGGGGGAACCACCTCGGACTCTTCCGCGTCGGATGCGGCCTCTGGGTTGGACGTTCCAGCAATGGGGGTCCGGACCAAGAACCCGAGGTCCTTCTCCTCAAATGAATCAAAATGAAACAAGATTGAAGAAAAAGATAAGTCCTTAGACAAATTCGCAGGCACGAAAGGGAAATATGATCGAAGCCGGAAAAAGCACTTACCGAAGGGTCGGCGCCCTCCGTGTAGATATCGTGACCACACACGTGGGAGTGAACCTCACGCGGAATCTTGATCATCACCCGAAGCTGCTTGTCTAGGGCATCAGAAGATAGATTATCTTTGGTGGCGCGCATGTTCTCGTCGTGACCACTGTAGAAGTACATCAACCGCTCGTGGTGCTGGAGAGGTTGGATCCTCTTGGTAAACCAAGACATTGTGAGATCCTTCCCCGTCATCCCGGAGCTCACCAACTTCGAGACTCGCTTGGCCATTTTCTCGACCTCTAGGAAGTCGGAGATGTGAGGATTGGCTTTCCGGGCGGATGTCTCGGTCGTGGGGCCGTCCTTGAAGGGAGGCAGAACTCTCGTGCTCGCCGGAGTCCCCACATCCTTCACCTAAAAGAATCCTCCAGACTAGTACCTCACGGATTTGTGTTGATCCGTGTGAGGGTAGATCCGGCCTTGTCGGAGCTTGAAAGTGACGCTGCCGTAGTTGGCAAGCACTGATGACTTGGGCATCGTCTCCTTCTTGACGGAGAAGTAAAATTGGAAAAGTGTCAGATCCGGCTTTACCCGGAGGTGACCCTCGCACAGAGTGACGTGCTTGGAGATGGTGAGGATGCTGTTGGGCGAGATGTTGTGGGGTTGTAGCTTGTACGACTTGAGGATTTCCGCGAAGAAATCGCTTGGCGGAAGCGAAAAGCCTCACTCCACCAACGCCTTGGTCATCACCCACTCTCCAGCTTCCGGTGCAGGACTTGGGGCACCTGGAACCACCCTCCTGGATTCGGGAAGCAGGAACCTTCGGCCTCCATGCTCTGCAGTTCTTCCTCTGTGGCGGTGCAGGGCCACCATTGTCCCTTCACCTCTCCCTCACGGGTTCGGGCTTTGGACTTCTTGGTAGCAGCCTCTTCGACCTTTTGCTCCATCTTCTCTTTTCCGGTAAGCTCAGCCAGATCCGTAGTTTGATGCTCACCCTCGATGGTCCTACCGGATCCTTGGGAAGGATCCAGCTGAACCGGAGTGAGAGGAGGAGGAGGAGGAGCGGAGGCGAGTGGTGTGGCCATGATAGGTTCCGCTTAGGAAGGAGGAGAAGACATATCTGCATAGGAAGCTAGTGTTAGTAAAACTAGCCGGAGATAATACAGTTCATTCATTCATCCCTACGAGCTCCGATTGACAAGCTTGAAGGCGGAAGACTTACCGACAATGGTGGTCATGGTGGACGGACTGGCCGGCGGTGAGGATTCTGTGCGGTTGAAAGGATCGTATCCCGCACCTAGAGGGGGGGGGTGATTATGTGCTAACCAATTTTTAGTTCGTTTTCAATTTAGGCTTGACACAAAGTAAATTCTCTAGATATGCAACTATGTGAATTTACCTATATGACAAGATCTACAACTAAGCAAGATATCGCTAGGCAAGATATAATAGAGCTATTAAGGATAGAGGTAACTGAGAGTGGAGCACGCAGAGACACAGAGATGATTCCCGTAGTTCCTTCCTTCTGAGGGGAAGTACATCTACGTTTCGAGGAGTGTGGTCGCCACGAAGGCCATACCAACTCCACAAAGGCCTCACTCAGGTCTCCTGTGAGCAACGCCACAAAGACCTAGCCCACTTCCACTAAGGGATTTCCTCGAGGCGGAAATCGGGCATTTATAAGGTTCTTGGGGCACACATCCACAACCGAATTGGAGCCTCCCAATATTTGTAACAACACAACAACAAGAAAAAAAATCAACAACAAACAACTAGGGTTTCCAAAGAGGAACACTAGCAAAGGACCCCTCAAGCATATGAGGGGGAAATGCAAATCACTTCGGTGAAGATGTAGATTGGGGTCTAATCCTTCGATTCTCCAAATATCAAGAGCTTTGGATGGTTGGAGGAGGAGATCTAGTAAATCTTTTGTTTCTTGAAGTGGCTCTAATGGTGGATGAACTTGAGCAACTTGAGCTGGAGGAAGAAGGGCGGTATTTATATCCCCCACCAATTGTAGTCGTTGCAAACTTTAGGGCCGGAAATTCCGGTGTAAGTTGGGCCCATAATTCCCCCCCCCCCCCCGGAATTTCCGCCCCCTCGACACAAATGTCCGGGCAAATTTCCAAGGGGCATCCAGTGGCTCCGGAGCTAAAGTCCTTAGCGAGAATTTCCGGCCTGGAAATTCCAGAAATTCTTCTTCCTTCTTCCTTTTCATCCACAGATTTTTCCCTTTGAGTACTTCTTACTTCAAACTATAATATCGATCTTTTCTGCACACTATGCCACATTAGATCATCACACATATGTCATCAAACACACAAAACATAATTATGGAGAGATGTTCTTTTAGCGGTGGCTCGTTGGACTTAAGAACAACCGAAGCACACGACACGGTGGAGATGCTCCGGCGAAGCTCCGGCTAGGTTCCGGTACGGCGACACGGAGGCGGCGCCGGAGTGAGAGCGACGCGAGGGGAGAAATGAGAGGATTAAAGGGTTAAACCCTGTGGCGGTGATATTTATAGCCAGGGAATGATATTCGTGCTTCGTATCCTATGGTCGGAACGCAAACGTCGCGCCGTTGGATGAGCGACGCATGTCCTAAACCCTAGCGGTAAATTCGGCAAGGGATTAAATTACCGTTGGAATTACCCGAGATTGGAGCCTGAATTGGCGGAACTATTTGATCTCCTTTTTGGATCCGGGAAACTCTGAGGTATTTAGTTCAAAATCTACGAGATGGTTATCCGGAGAATAATTTTGAAAATTCAGTCGATGGATGAAGTCCTGTGGAAGAAAAGACTTTCCGACGAAGGAGGTAGAAAGGCAGTTTTTAAGTCGGAGTTCTTCAAGATTTCTAAGACTTTCGGGAAGGTAGCCGGAAATTACAGAGGCTTAAGCAAGATGGAAGATATGGTGAACCTTGGAGAACTCCTGGGGTTACTGTTGTGGATATACTTTATAGGTGTACCATCGACAATGTCTAGATCTGACAAGCCCGGGTGGCCCATAGATGGTGGCGCTGGTATACGGCCCACTGGGTAGCCCAGTTGTTGTTGATCAAGATGGAAAATGTCCAGCCCAGGAACAATGAGCCGGATCTAGCCTGACCTGCGCCAGGAGTCGAATCCGACAAGGCACGGATCTAGTACGACAGTTTAGGTATAGGCGGATCCTTGGCGTGCACGACAATGTAATATTCTATAGTTAGGCAAGATTGTATTCCGGGTAGGATTCTCCATAGAGACCCTAGATCCTGACGCCTTTATAAGCCGGATCCTGGGAGCCCTAGAGACACAACCACAACTCATTGTAATAACACGAAAACGCCCATATAATCTAGACAAACAGTAGTAGGCCCTGCCTCCGTGCAGCGTGATCCGAAGCTGGGTAAATAACGTACCATCGTCCCAAAGGCTCTCTTCCCTATGACCTCCATCCCCCCCCCAACGCGAGGATCCCTCCTCCGGGATATTGTCGAGTAGGCAACGACAACAGCGCCAACGGAACTGATTTTGTCCCTGGCACTTTTTTTGTCGGCGAGGCTGGCCTTTTTGAGCTCCAACGTCAGTCAGCTAACCATGAATTCCTACCACGTGAAGGAGAGGTCCGGTTTGGGTGACACCTCCACAGACGACTCAACAATGGTCGAGAGGAGGCAACCCAGGCCGAGGAGAGACTGGACATCAGCCACGCGGGAGGGCGCAACCTCCACCGCCACCTGCGGTGACAGACCAGCCGCAGCTCCAGGAGTAGACCAGGCCCCTCTGGCCCGGCTGAACCCGGCGGGCTCTTGAAGCTCCTTGCAGTAATCTACCCGTGTGTACCAGACACACACAATATATTTCACAAATAAGTACTTACACATCATAATCTGCTGGTGCGTATGCAATCTACTTATTTCACTAACAAATATTTACACATCTTAATCTGCTCGTGTGTATCCACTCAGAATGGATGGTGGCAAATTTAAACCAAGAGCTGTGCTAGGAGGTGCAGATTCAATAGTTGGGCCCGTGGGAACATGAGGCTTTGATTCGGGCGTCGCTTTCACCTTATCGTTGGATAGCTGGGCTTGTGAGGCTATTTTTCCATCCTGGACGCCATCACCTGGGTAGCTGGGTACGGCAGTACTGGGTATGGGCCCCTAACTTTCTTGGGCCCCAGGCCGTCATCCTTTTTTCCCTGGGCCAGAGCCGTCCCTGTGATCAGCAAATATACGTCCAAATCAGCTCTATTAGGATAAATACAGACCGTAAATAAGACAAATTGTTCAATGTTCGTCTTGATCAGAAAATATGAAATACTAAAGCGGTAGAGAAGTTATTACGTGGAAATTTGATCTAAAATATAATTAAGTACAAGAGAAGTAATTACACGTTTTGCTGTATATGACGTTATTCATAGGAATTAATAATATGTGTAGCGTCATTACATCCGCGTGAGAAAAGAAAGGGCTAGGGGTTGCTTTTAGTCCCACCTCGGGGAGCTACGGATACTAGCCCCAACTTATAAGTCAAGAAAATGTCAATGCAGATGTGCTCTGTTACAGGGTACACCCAGCTCGGTGGTTTGGTGACTGAAATTGTGCTGTACTGTGCAATAAGCGATTTATACCATGGATTAGGTTTAAAGTCGGTCGCCATATAATGCCACCCAGCGTATGACACATGCGCTTGGCAATTTTTTATGTCCTTTTTATACTCACTAAGTCGAAACTCCACCCGTATATTAAAATTTATCAACATTAGTATAATAGGATTAAAAATAATAAAAATTACAAATAGGTACTTGGATCACCTAGTAACGACTACAAACACTAGCACTAGACGAATATAAAAAATTATCAACAATAGTATAAATAGGCTTAAAATAATAAAAAATATAAATAGATATTTGGATCACCTAGTAACGACTACAAACACTAGTACGAGACAAAGACGCGTCGCAATCTACCAAATTGCAAAGGAATTAATACAGACAGAAGGATTATTTTCCAATGTACATACAAAATATGTAGGACCGATATGAAGGTGTACCTGAAGAACATATTTGTTGATCTCCGTCGCTAGAAATCTATCATGTAGTCCAAAGACCACATATTTATTGTATCAGATAACATGAGCGAAGGTGACGAGGTAGCTGTACGGAAAGGTGCGGTTAGATCGCCTCCTTTTCAGAGAGAGCTAATGCTTATTGCGTATTTTGGTTTGACATCCCGGAGTCCTTGATCTCGAGAAGTTTGGATGGGCGTCGTGGCTTCGTTGGCCATGGCTTGCATGGACAGACGTCACTCGCCCGTGGCAGGGCACCCAGCTTCCATGCACGACTAAGGATCTTTTTCGAGCCTTGGCAATGGTCATCTTGGGAGATGGCAACACGCGCCTTTTTTTGGCATGACTCGTGGAGCCATGGTGGCGCCCCAAAGGCACGATTTCTGAACCTTTATTCGATATGCACAAGGAAAAATCGCATGATCAAGAAATAAAAATTGAAGGACAAAATTGGGTCTCCGCACTGCAAAATATAGCCCTAGCAGCAGACCTTAAGAGCTTCGTGCAGCTTTGGTGCATCATGCATGACGTTCAACCTCTCCCCAGCCGCATGCCATTACTTGGAGATGAACGGAGAAGATTTGGAGGGCTCATGTTGAGCCAAAGTGCAGATTCTTCGTGTGCTCGTTGCACCTGTAAAATCTGAACGATATCATTATAGTCTTATGAGTTGAGTTCTGGTTGACTAAGGTTTAGAGCATGCAATCAAATAAAGTGTTCTTCATGTACATAAACATATATAAAGTTGAACAAGACTAAGAGTGAAGATTGAATTCAGTAGGTCAACACATGATGCATAAAGAATGTACCACATGGGATCTTGTGGCATGGTAAGCTTTGTCAATTATTGTGTGGAGGAGATGACATGAGGCAGCCGAGCGCGCGCCTCTCTTTATATACGCCGGAGACAGTCGAGAGACGTGGCACGCGTGGCATGGCCATTAACTTTGTTGGCAGAGGTGGGCTGCGGCCGCTAGGAAGGCGAGGCATCGCCATTAACGTGGTGCAGACTGCCGAAGTGACGCCTCGTCGCCACTACTTGCGCCGCTAAGAAGACGCATCAAGCCAGAGTCGCTACCAGGCAGACCCGATGAAACGTCCGCCCAGATGCGAGCGGTCGTGCAGCGCGACCGCGCAGCATCCGCAGAGACGCATATCTGGGTCGCGTTTGCGTCTCCGCGGACAGACCGGTCACTATGTGTCGGGCCGCTGGGCCTGGATGCAGACGCATGTTTCGACCGAACGCGGCACGATCGCAAACGGTAGCTCCGCGTCCGTTTGCGTTGCCCTGTTAGAGATGCCCTTATTGAAAAACTTGTCAAGCTGCTCAAGTATTCCTTTATATATAGTTGAGAGTACACATATAAAATGTTGGGAGAGAAGAGAGCACAGAGTTCACCATCTCAAGTTTGCCTCCATATGTGAGGATATCAGAGCGAGTCTGTAATCGTCTCTCAATACTTGTCGATAGTATAGAGGAGCAGATCTTACTCCCTAGCTGCGTATCACATATTACCTTGATGAAGGTGTCCCAAAGATATCAACAACCACATTATCTTTTGGTGGGAATCAGCAACAAACACACCTGGCCTTTTTTAACTACATGTAGAAACTGATTTTTGTGACATCAAATTTTAGGTCTCCTAGATCTAGCTTTGCATTGGTGAGCATTACATGTTGACGAGTTGTAGTCATCTTCAAGAGTTAGTTATTTTGTACAAGAACTATTTATTCTAGGACCTTTTTTCGGTAGAAGCTTGTAACACTGGATTTTACAGTTCCCACAATCAACAATCCTTATGCTTTCATACAATATATAGTGTCACTCTAAGACTGGTGAATAGCAGTATAGTACCCGTACTGGATTCTAATAAATAATGCGGTTGATTAGAGGCTGGTGTGATTACCCTCACGATCACCGTTGGGGATAAACATGGCACTGAACTTTTTATATAGAAACCACACTACTGATCACAGGAGCGGAGATTCGTGCCGGAACCTCCACTTTACATTTTAAAGAAAGGTTACAAAAGCATATTTATTTCGAATCAGACGGCGAAATGCACTAGAGTGCTGATGTTTACCATGCCCCCAAATATCTTGCATATATAAATTCAAGTAATTAGTACACGGTTGACAATCGTAAGTTTAACAAAAGTTATGAAGCTCATTTACACAATGAGTATTGAACTAGAATGCCCTTGTTCATAATATTCAACTATTCAAGACCAGAGCTTACTCCTAGAACATATGTGCCTCGGCATGAAGATTTTTCATAGGCATAATAGTCCAATGCATTTGCCTGTGAAACTACATAGAAAATATAATTTAGCCGCACATAGAGCCTAACATAGATTTAATGTCATCGGCGATATTCTTAGCATCCGCAGCAATACCAGCCAATCCTCTCCTTGCCAACCCAGCACAGTAAAGTCCATTTTCACCTTTCCAATGATTCGGATATTCTTTGGTTGGGAGTCCAATATCATTTAACATGCTTTCTCCATTCTGCGCCCAAAAATATCATATTGCTCAGTTAGGAGATTTAACAATTGTTGCACCAAAATGAATATGACTAGGCAAATTCAAAAATCAGTGTTAGTACCTTGAGCCACATATTTGTTGTGCTTTTGTATCCAGTTGCAAACACAATTGCGTCAAAGGTGATTTCATCCCCGGATTGAAATTTAACTATGTTACCCATGATCTTGCTAATGCTTCCTTGAACCTATAAGACATAAAGTAAATATTATTAAACTGCCATAGTAAATCAACATATGGTACATATAAGGTGTATATCATTTCCTAGGATATACTTACTTGGATGATGCCTCTTTTTATTAACCCAACAGTGCCAACATCAATCACAGCGGATCGACCAGTTTTTGACTTGAGGGTCATTGGACCCATTTTTGGCATTCTAATACCATGCCTTGATAGGTCCCCAAATATGAATTTTGTCACCATAGCAAGGAGGTTATCCACTAGATTCAGGGGAAGATGTTGGGCTAGTGTCATCCCCAAGCGGACTAGTTCCTTTGTCATTACATGAATCTGCAGCCACAAAATGCGTCACACATCTGTTACAACTGGCTAGAAAAAAAAGTATCATTCCAGTAGTAATAATACTAAGAAATTGTATCTCTACGACCAAATAAAATTATATAGTGCACATACCGGGCTTCTTATAACAATCGAAGTGTTGGCACCATGGGTCGCAAGGTCGTAAGCGATTTCCATCCCAGAGTTGCCAGATCCAATGACCAACACGCTCTTACCAGAGAAGCTCTTGCCTGACTTGTATCTTGACGAGTGAATGGTCTCACCTGGAAAACTATGAAGTCCAGAGATATCTGGAATATTCTCTGCACTATTCTCACCACTCGCCACAACAAGGAATTTTGCACTAAAATTTATTGGTGTGCCCTCCGCAACGTCACAAGCCACGATGGACCAACAGTTATTATCATTTTCATATATGGATGACTCAACGCTAGTGAGATACTTAGGTTGAATATCAAAGCGCCCCATATAGTCATCCAAGTACTTGATAAACATGGATTTTGGTATGTATGTTGGTGCATCAGCTGGGTATGACATGTGTGGTAACTCACAGAACTCCTTTGCAAGATGCAACTTCAAGCGGTCGTATGCGCGTTTGCGCCAAAGAGACGCGATGCAGTCCTCACGCTCGACAATGGCGTAAGGAATGGAGAATTGGGTAAGGCACGCTGCTGTTGCGAGGCCTGCTGGACCAGCACCAACAATCAGCACGACGACATTCTCCATTCCGAAGAAAAGGTCTGATTAAGTTGTGGGATAGGGTGTGGTGGTAGGATAGGAGACTTAGAGCAAGAAGAGGTATTTGCCTGCTTGTTGGCCAAATGAATCTTCGGAAGAGAGAGCTGCATATGAGGCATATGTATATGCTTGTAAATTTCCGTACCTGTTCTATTTTGTGACTAGGTTCAGATTAAGCGACGCAGGAAAGGTAAAAAATAATTGACACATAATACCTACTCTATCCAGTTCCTCTAGAAATTGGAATGTTATAAATGTTATTTTTGTTGTGAAGTCAACCTGGTACGAAATAGGTAGGAAACACAAACTTGATCGCTTACATTTTTTTTTTTGGAGATGTACACCTTATCTTATCTATGTATAGTTGATTTGTATTTCCTTCATTTTCTATCGTCATCAATGAAAATACTCATCTGACAAAGATATATCATCCTCATTCAAATGTTTGTTACCTTTCTGGTACCTGGTAGGATAACGACGAGCCAATGTTTCTAAACATTTTGACCCTATAAAAAGTTTCTCAAAATGCATTTATAGAGGATGATATTATTTATCACCCTACTACCACTGCCAGGATATAGCATGAAGATTAAAGTGCATGATGTGCATCTTCCCTTGACAACAGACTATCTCTACGTAGCTATTGCTATGCCCGTGCAACTGGACTATTCTACCACGCTACAATCTGCACATGATACCCCGTGATAATGAACACAATTTGCACAATATCTAGGTGGACTCACTTACCACAAAGTAAATATGGTTGTGCCCTAGATGTGAGTGCCAGATACCGATACAAACTTAAGATGATTAAGATCGTTGCCTAGAACTAACACACATGGGCCTGCCAAGCATCAATCACCAAACTAATGTGTCAATGGCGCCGGCCGATCGGTCATTCAAAGAGGAGCTTCGTGTGTGGGGTGAGGTCCATGCCGCTGCCTACTACTTGTGCGCGGGGAAGTATACAAACGCGTGTTCTACTCCGTTTCTGCATCCAGTGCTCCCGTTTCCGCAGCAAGTTCGAGGATGCACCGAGTTAGAGCAACTTCAACACGCATCCAAAATTAACGTCCGCTAAAAGATTTTTGCAGTGCATGTCTTGCTATTTTGCACGCGTGGCACTAGATTGCTTCACTGGACGATAAAAAATATCGCTCATGGGTAGCATCGCTTTTTCAGGCGCTGTAAAATGCAGCGCGCTAGCACCTCCACAAACACCAAACAACAACAAATATAGAACAATGAAGATTAATATGAACCAAAGAAACAACAGTAAATATTTCAATTATTTTTAAAACCCAAACAAATAGTTTATTGTGAATACAACATATAATTCATCAACAATACAACAAATAGTTTTTCAATAATATAACAAACATACATATATATGAGATGAAACATACTACTGTTGTTCATTCCACGTCCACCACTTCTCGATGAGATCTTCTTGAAGGTTATCATGCGCATCGTCTCGAATAGCTTTGTATGAGGCAATGAAGCATGCTACCCTCTTCTCTCCTACACACTTGCACAGAGCATCCCATCAACTCATAGGACAAGTAGTCACTGTCTTGCCCACACTCATTCTTAATGTTCATATTATGTATGATGACACAAGCATTCATGATGTACCAAATGATCTCTTGGTTCCAAAATCTAACCGATCCTCTCATAATAGTAAATTGGGCTTGCAAAATCCAAAATTTATCTCCACGTCTTTTCTAGCCGCCACTTGTGCATTATAAAACTGAAGTTTTTCTTACTGGATGGTTTGTGAACCGGCTTCACAAATGTTTGCCACCTTAGGGAGATGCCATTGGCTAGGAAGTAGCGGGTAGTTGTAGGTGTGGCCATTTTCTACAAACTCCACCGGTGTAGTTTCATCCTATGCAATTTGTTCATCAGTGATGACCGTTGGAGAACGTTGATGTCATTGCATGAACTACGCATTCTGAATAAAGTATGCTAAATCTAAATCTTATAATAATTTCAAGGATTATAGTGGAATCCTTTTGTGGCCTTTTGAAATATGCATGCCATGCTGCAGGATATTTCTTCCAACTCCAATGCATGCAATCAATTGAACCAAACATACAAGAAAATCCCCCATTTTTGTTAAATTCCAATAGCATTGTCGTGTCTTGAGAAGTGGGGGCTCTCAAGTATACCTTGCCAAGCACATCGACAACTCATATGGAAAAGCGATTGACACACTTGATAGCTTGACTCTCATCCATCACCAAGTGGTCATCAACTAGATCAACTGGAATTCGATATGCCAACATACGCAAAGCGGCAGTGACCTTTTGGTAAGTGCTACGCCCAAGCTCAAAAAAAGTGTCAAACTTCGTCAGATATGCTTGAACAAGTTGATGCTCATCCAAAAACGGCGACGAAAATATCTCTCCGAAAATGTTGGATTCTCCACAAAATAGCTCTCACTTGTTGTGCCCTTCTATCATTTCCCGCGACAACTTTTGTCGACAAAAAACGGAACCACCATGTTTGGTCTGCGTGCATAGCTAACAATACGGATATTTCCTCTTCTTGCAGATCCCATTCCTCATCGGATGAATCATACGACGAACTCATCTACAAACAATCAAAATCGGACTACATTCAACAAACAAGCGACAACACACAAAAAAGGGTGGGTCGACCGCACGCCATACCTACGAGCGGAGGCGGCGATGCGGGAACCTTACGCGCGGGAGGGGCGTCGGCGTCCGCGAATCGAGTTAGGCGCAGCGATGACTTGGTCGATTTCAAATGGGGGAGCGGTGGCGATTCGGCCACGGTGCAACGTAGGCGAATCGACCTCGGCGCAGCGTCATCGGCGAGATTCGGCGCGGCGTTGATAAGGGGTGGCCCGATCTTCTCAGTAAGCAATGGTGGTGATGAATGATCACGGGGTGATTGCAGCGGAGATAACTTGATGAAGTGGATGATAACTTGTATGACGCAACGAGATCTCTCGATTGGTCCCTGTCGCCAATGCAACAACTCTCAACCCTGCAAGATATTTGCAACTCCACACACTTGCGCACATAGCCGCCGACCACGAAGCGGTAAGTTGCAACCTTCTAATTCCCAATGGAACAGCAGATCACACAAGAATTTCAGATCTACACCAAATCAAAGCAATATGGTGTAGGGATCAATAGTTTTGCAGAGCAAACAACTAAGAACTAGGGTTTATCTTAAACGTGGTCTAAATCAACTTTGGGGCGTCCTGGGCACTTATATAGGGGTTCAGGATGACCTCAAGTCGAAAAAGTACGAAAATAACCGACCCAGAATAGATCTGGTCGAGACAGACTCGGGCTCGGCCGGCCTGGGGGCCGGTCGACCGGGCCTGGGACCGGCCGGTCCGGTCTGGACCGGGCCAGAGACCGGATGACGACGGGGCGGGCGTCCAGGCTTACTGGACACGCCCCGGCTGGCACAGGCGTGGGCCCCGGTTTGGACCGGGCTGACCCGGCGTGGGAGCCGGTCGAACCGGGCCTGGGGCCGGGCGACCCGTCATCACAACCGGTTGACCGGGCTGGGCGCCGGCTTGAACACCTCCTCCTCTCGCGCATGCTTCCCGCTCCTCCCTCGTGCCTCCATGGGATGTCTTCTTGTCCAGCTCCATGTCCAACTTCACGTCCATCTTTTTGTCCAGCTGCTCCTCTCCTCCTCGTGTGATGCTTGCTCCTTCTTCATACCTGATCATACATAAGTAATACGACTTAGGCAGTATAAATCTCTCATCGATCAATGTATCACTTAGGAACAAGTTCACATGTTGTTTAAGTAGCTTCGCACGGGCTCGTGTCATAGGTCCAATCCTAACTTCATTGGACTTGAGCTTCACAACAGGATCACCTTCAACTTGTAATGACGGAGGTAGTAGTGAGGTAGGGATGTCCTCATCATCTCCCACCTTCAAAAGGCGTCGACCTCGACGCTCCAAGGTCTTGTCCGTCATATGGTGTCAAATTAGCAACATTGAAAGAATTACTGACACCAAACTCATCAACTGGAAGGTCTATCGAGTATGCATTATCATTGATCTTGGCAAGCACTTTGTAAGGACCAGCACCACGAGGAAGTAACTTGGACTTCCGCAGCTTCGGGAACCTATCCTTGCGAAAATGTACCCAGACCATATTACCAGGCTTGAACAATATCTCCTTGCGCTTCTTGTTCATCCTTGCAGCATTGCTCTTGCCTTTCTTCTCTATCAACTCTTTAGTCTTCACATGAATCTTTCTCACAAAATCTGCCCTCTTGGATGCCTCCATATTGACTCTCTCATGTATGGGTAGAGGCAACAAATCAAGCGGAGTAATGGGTTTGAAACCATACACCACCTCAAAGGGACACAACTCTGTGGTAGAATGTACCGCCCTGTTAAAAGCAAACTCCACATGCGGCAAACAATCTTCCCACTCCTTCAGGTTCTTCTTTATCATGGATCTCAACAATTGTGACAATGTTCTATTCACCACTTCAGTTTGACCATCAGTTTGAGGATGACAAGTAGTGCTGAAAAGCAGCTTCGTCCCCAGCTTTCTACACAGCGTCTTCCAGAAGTAGCTCATAAACTTCACGTCACGATCAGAAACAATAGTCTTCGGGACTCCATGTAGACGTACAATCTCCCTGAAAAACAGATTAGCAATATGCGACGCATCGTCGCTCTTGTGGCAGGCAATAAAGTGTGACATCTTAGAGAATCTATCCACTACCACAAATATAGAATCATGGCCTCTCTTAGTACGCGGTAAACCCAACACAAAATCCATACTAATGTATTTCCAAGGTGTAGTAGGTGCCGGTAAAGGAGTATACAAACCGTGAGGTTTCAGCTTGGACTTGGACTTGTTGCAAGTAATGCACCTCTTCACATACATGTCCACATCCCGCCTCACCTTTGGCCAATAAAAGTGGTCAGCTAGCATGAGTAGCGTCTTCTCACGCCCAAAGTGACCCATCAAACCTCCAGCATGAGATTCCTGCAATAAGAGCAAACACACAGACGATTCTGGAACACATAGTTTGTTAGCTCTAAAAAAGAACCCATCATGAATGTGATATTTTTCCCATGCTTTACCAATAGCACACAAGCGATATGGTTCAGCAAAATTATGATCAGTAGCATACAAATCACATAGTACCTCTAATCCAGGAATTTTAACATCAAGTTGAGTTAATAGCATAATCTTCCTAGATAGAGCATCAGCAACAATATTATCTTTTCCCTTCTTATGCTTAATAATGTATGGAAAAGACTCAGTGAACTCAACCCACTTAGCAAGACGCTTATGCAAAGTAGATTGGGCTTTCAGATATTTCAAAGCTTCATGATCAGAATGTATGATAAATTCTTTTGGCCACAAGTAATGTTGCCAAACCTCAAGAACTCTAATTAAAGCATACAATTCTTTATCATATATAGGATAGTTCAACTTAGCACTAGAAAGTTTCGCAGAAAAATATGCAATTGGGCGACCCTCTTGCATCAACACACCACCAATTCCAATACCACTAGCATCACATTCAATCTCAAATTGCTTATTGAAATCAGGAAGTGCAAGTAACGGTGCAGAAGTTAACAATCGTTTCAGTTCATCAAATGCATGATCTTGGGCTGTGCCCCACTCAAAAACAACATCCTTTTTAGTCAAGTCATTCAAAGGTGCATCAATAATACTAAAGTTGGGCACAAATATTCTATAAAACCCAGCTAGACCATGAAAACTTCTTACTTGACTCACATTCATGGGAGTAGGCCAATTTTGAATAGCTTCAATTTTAGACACATCTACTTCTACTCCATGCTTAGAGACAACGTAACCCAGAAATATGACATTGTCTTTGCAAAATGTGCACTTCTCAAGATTACCATAGAGTTTATTATCACGCAACACTTGCAAAACATGTCGAATATGTATTGTATGATCAGATTCATTGCGGCTGTAAATTAATATGTCATCAAAGTACACAACCACAAACTTGCCAATAAAATCACGCAAAACATGGTTCATCAGTCTCATGAAAGTGCTAGGTGCATTAGTTAAACCAAAAGGCATTATTAACCACTCATATAAACCAAATTTTGTTTTAAAGGATGTTTTCCATTCACCCCTTTCTTTCATCCTAATTTGATGATAACCACTACGCAAATCAATTTTAGAGAAAACAGCAACACCACTAAATTCATCTAGCATATCTTCTAAACGGGGAATAGGATGACGATATGATATCGAATAGTAATGTTGTTTATAGCTCTACAATCTACGTACATACGCCATGTACCATCTTTCTTAGGAACTAGAATAACAGAAACAACACAAGGACTAAGGCTTATGCGGATATAACCTTTGTCGAGTAGCGCTTGTACTTGCTTCTGTATCTCCTTCATCTCTTCGGGATTCGTTCTATATGGCGCCCTGTTGGGCAGCGAAGCTCCGGGGATCAAGTCGATTTGATGCTCAATACCACGCAACGATGGTAGTCCTGCGGGTACTTCCTCTGGAAACACGTCGCGGAATTCCTGCAAAACATTAGAAACACCAAGAGGAAGAGGAGTCATGTCGTTAGAAACCAAAACCGTACCCCTGTACATAAGCACTAGAGGCATGACTGTAGGATCCTCACTAAATTCTCTCATGTCTTCTTTGGTGTCTAAAAGCAGTAAGGAATTCACTCTCTCACTTTTCGTTATATCACTAACGATATTACAATTCTCTCGTCTATCTAAAGGTGCATCCTCCAAGTTTATTTCAACTTTCTGACGAGATTCATTGACAATCTGTTGTGGTGACATAGGGAAGCTCGACTTTCCCTCCACCACTGGCTCGGCTCCACCGTCCCCGTGACGGAACTTCGGGGTGTACCGGACGACGGGGTACGTTGACAGGGCCTTGGTAGCCGCAGCATGGAAAAGCCGCTCGGCGGGGAAATCCTGCGGGCCTGGCACCTTCTCCGCGTCTTCGGGGGCCGACTGGCTGGTGATGTGCGTCTCCAAGTCCGCAGTCGCCAACACCCGGTCGGCGTAAGGGCGAACCGCCTCCATCAGACGTAGCACTTCGGCGACGTCGAACTCTCCAGTCTCGGAGGGGAAGCCGGCTGTCACCTCCTCCACGTCGAAGCCCTCAGAGTAGTGGGCAAGCACCATGCTAAGCGCCATGGTGACACCCACTCGACAGGAGGAGCGGCGGAGCCAATCAACCACCGCCGGAATATCGGAGACGGCCTTGAAGACCGACGACGCGTCCCGAGGAATTACCTCCCGCGGGCTCGGTGCACCGAAGCGCCGCCAAGATCTCCCCTGCACAGGCAATGATGCGCGTCGTCGCCTCCTGGAGACACTCCCGAGGAGTCGCCGACTCAACGAAGTCGCATTGCCCTGGAAACACAAGCAGGAAAAAATTCTCTAAGTCAGAACTCGCTCTATCAGGGACTCGCCACGCTCGGGGACTGGACCCCCAAGCGGAGTCGCCACGCTCGGGGACCGGCCCCCGAAGCAGACTCGCCACGCTCGGGGACTGCACCCCCGAAGCGGACTCGCCACGCTCAGGGACTGGACCCCCGAAGCGGACTCGCCACGCTCGGGGACTGCACCCCCGAAGCGGACTCGCCACGCTCGGGGACTGGACCCCCGAAGCGGACTCACCACGCTTAAGGGCCAAACCCCCGTAACGGGCTCGCAATACAAGTTGCCGGCCGAAAAAATTAAAAGAAAGTAAATACTCACCGAGCAATTGCCGCGACATCTCACGGACGAAGGCCTCGAAGCTCGTCTTCTCAGCTTGAACAGCCAAAAGAGTACCTTCCGACGCCTCCTTTTCGGCCGCAAGCTCCTGTGAGTGCCTGCAGCCTTCGAGCCGCCGGCTCCTCACGCGAGAAGCGGCTGCACCCTGGCGGCGTCCCTCGCCTCCGCCGCGGCATCAAGTCTGACCTTGTAGTCAGCAATTACATCTTCGAGCTCCTTGCCCTTGTCCTCCAGGACCTTGGTCAGATCGGCGACCTCCGCCTTTGCCTTCTTCTTCGCCTCCTCGGCTTGCTGGGCTCGGAAGTCGGCCTCCCAGAAGTAGGACTCCTTCACATACCCCTCTCGAGCCTCGGCAAGCGCCTTTTCCCGCGCCTCTGCTACAAGAAGTGGAAGATCATGAGGGCAAGAGCAGCAAAAACACACCGGCAAAAAAAAGCAAGGACTGTGCGAACAGATACTTACTGCCAAGGGCGATTAGGCGACGGTTTTTTCCCGCCGCCTCTTCCACGAGGGACGTCAGTCGCTTTACCTCCGCCTGCACAACAAAAAGAAACTTCAGTACAACGATCGCCTGGTTCCAACATGAAGAGACTCGACTCGCCCCTTCAGCCCGAGTCGACCCTCGGGGACTGGGAGGGAACCACGCCGAACATACAAAACTTACCACATGAACTTCACTAAGCGCCGTGTGCAGCTCACTGAAGGACAGGGTTGATAGCGGAGGACTGCGAGACTCGTGCCCCCCATCCCCTTGCATCTCCGCCTCAGTCGATGGCGCCCCTCCAGTCGGAGCGGCGGGATCGCTGGGACGAGCCGGATCCCTGGCGGCTTTGGTCCGCCGCTCCTTTATCGGCGCTCGAGAATCGCTCCCCGCGGCTGCGCTCGGCTCCCCCTCGGTCGAAGGGGGACGACGATCGGATCCTGAACCACGTCAGGAGTGGCATTCGCCGTCGCCCTTTCCGCGCGACTCACACTCGCCAGGGGATAGCCCCCGTCGACTGGCTTGGCGGGGCTCGCGGTCGCATCCGCCGCCGGGCTCTCGGCAACGATCTCCTCCCGCGCGGATCTTCTCAGTAAGCAACGGTGGTGATGAATGATCACGGGGTGATTGCAACGGAGATAACTTGATGAAGTGGATGATAACTTGTAGGACGCAACGAGATCTCTCGATTGGTCCCTATCGCCAATGCAACAGCTCTCAACACTGCAAGATATTCGCAACTCCACACACTTGCGCACGTAGCCACCGACCACGAAGCGGTAAGTTGCAACCTTCTAATTCCCAATGGAACATCAGATCACATAAGACTTTCAGATCTACACCAAATCAAAGCAATATGGTGTAGGGATTCAATAGTTTTGCAGAGCAAACAACTAAGAACTAGGGTTTATCTTAAACGTGGTCTAAAGCAACTTTGGGGGCGTCCTGGGCACTTATATAGGGGTTCAGGACGACCTCAGGTCGAAAAAGTACGAAAATAACCGACCCAGAATAGATCTGGTCGAGACAGACTCGGGCTCGGCCGACCTGGGGGCCGGTCGACCGGGCCTGGGACCGGCCGGTCCGGTCTGGACCGTGCCAGAGACCGGATGACGACCGGGCGGGCGTCCAGGCTTACTGGACACGCCCCGGCTGGCACATGCGTGGGGCCCGGTTTGGACCGGGCTGACCCGGCGTGGGAGCCGGTCGGACCGGGCCTGCGACCGGGCGACCCGGCGTCACAGCCGGTTGACCGGGCTGGGCGCCGGCTGGAATACCTCCTCCTCTCGCGCATGCCTCCCGCTCCTCCCTCGCGTGTTCATGGGATGTCTTCTTGTCCAGCTCCATGTCCAACTTCACGTTCATCTTCTTGTCCAGCTGCTCCTCTCGTCCTCGTGCGATGCTTGCTCCTTCTTCATACCTGATCATACATAAGTAATACGACTTAGGCAGTATAAAGCTCTCATTGATCAAAGTATCACTTAGGAACAAGTTCACCTGTTGTTTAAGTAGCTTCGCACGGGCTCGTGTCATAGGTCCAATCCTAACTTCATTGGACTTGAGCTTCACAGCAGGATCACCTTCAACTTGTAATGACAGAGGTAGTAGTGAGGTAGGTATGTCCTCATCAGGCGTGGTCGCCGGAGGGGATGAGGCGGAGGAAGCAACAATGGTGGGAGCGTGTGGGAGAGGAACATGTTTGCGGTAGTGTTTCCGAAAGCGCCGAATCTGCCGTGCACGATGCCGCTTTATCCCACGTGCTGAAAGACGTATTGCGCGCTGATTTTTGTGTGACTACTGGAGCGTCGAATTCCACCTCCCACGCCAAAAAAAAAGTCGTTTTTAGCACACCGAGACTATTTTAGGCACATGTTGGAGATGCTCTTAGCTTGATAAGAAGGCATACCCGATCAGACTCGAAATTTGACAAACCTAGTACAACCCAGTGACGAACCTAGCTAGAGCCCACAACTAGCTACTACCTCTGATCATATTTAATCGATGCGGGGATGCGGGGCTGCTAGTGCTTATTGCTACCTATGTTCACAATAGTGCATCAGTTAAATATGATCAGAGGGAGTATGTAATAAGCTAGCCTATAAACCTCGGCGGCTACAGTAATGCGCTCAACAGATTTTTCTGGGTGCTAGGCTCCTGGCTAGATTTTGGTCTACAATCCACCGACATAATCTTGAGCTTAATAAAATCGTCGCAACCCTGTGTCGTCCCCTACGCATAAGGATTAGGTTAGAAGCGCAAGCATCTGCCGCCTCATCGGATATCGCTCACAGGTCCTGCCTGACAGCCACGAATGCCCATTCTCCACACTTCCAACTCACCTTGTATCCAAATCCCCCTTTTAGTCTGTCCAGCCTGCGCACGCTTCCAATAATTTAGTTGTCACGTGTGGCGTGGCCTGCTACCCGTGTGTTGAATACTGGCCGCATGCGCAGCCCACGCACTACCACTACTTGTGTGCGCTTCCAGTTTTTAGCTGGCCATGGTAATTTAGATAGGACTATACACAGGACTATTAATTCCGACAGAATATACAAATGTCTCAATGGAGTACCAAAAAATAGTACATCAAACTTTTTTATAGGCATGCATCAAAAGTAAGATCTCATATAGCATGTGAGATAATGACATCAAGTAGTGATCGTCATCAAGCGAGAAGGCCAAGTTCAAGATAAGCATCTCTAGAAGATCATATGCTTGAAGTTTGTCATCCATTTAGTGATAATGGACTTGTGAAGAACTGCATTAATGAAGCTATCCCATAGTGGTGTATGGGGGAGCAAACTGCGAGTGTTCACAAGGCAACAATGTTCAAGTGCGCACTCTGAATTTGGAGCTTGAAGCGTTGTCATCAAGATCAAGCGGGATACGTAAGACAAAGGTATGGTTTTGCTAGGTTTTCTTTTTACTGGTCTCAAGGTGGTTATTGGGATATCAGATTATAGGATAAATAGCATGGGCTTTTGGTTCGGTAACTTGATCATATCTCGTCTTCGTAGCTCAAGCTTTTGTATACTTTGCATCCCTTATTTTTTGTTGCTTCTTGGTGTTTTCCTGTCTGGGGCTCTTGAGGTTGTTGCTAGCTTTTTCAACAAGTCTATGTTTCATCCAAAATGGAAATCGTAAGCATCTTCTTTTGTGCTTCCGAGTTTGGATGTTTTTACCGGTTATTCGTGTGGAGAGGTTTCGCCTATAAATTCACGTAAAAACATATTTTTTTTGTGGGGATAAAAGTATAATTTGATGATTCCTAATATTTTCAGAAAAATTGATTTCATTTGGACTGAAGTTTAAGAACTCTGTGATTTTTTTTCCACACGATCCACCACGGGGATCAAATTTTCATTACCAGAGAGATAACGAAAATACAGCAGAGGTTCCAAACATAAAAGAGAAAAGCAAGGGGGGAGGCGCCGCCTAATGCTAACGTTTTTAGAAGGAGTTATTAGTTACAGACCACAAACCAACCACAGCAAACAACCTCCAGCGAAACAACACAGAGGTTAGAGTAGCAAGCTAAACAGCAAGAGCTAGCATAGCAACAAAAGAACTTCACTTCAGCCATCCACAGAAGCTTGATCCATCAAGAGACATCCCCATCGATAGAGTCTTCAAGTTTCTTATCTTCCAGGCGGGGTAACTCAACACGTCCAGTATTCCCCGAAGACGAAGAGTTTTCAGCTCTAGCTGCGGCAAGTCGCATGAGACCATCAGCTCCAGCGCGAATCTCTGATGCGTCAGCTTCGCCATGAAGACCTGCCCAGTAATTCATAAAGACAACAACATAACTGATCAGATCAAAGGGAGAGCTAATGAGATTTTTCTCGAAACAAGCTTTATTCCTAAGCTTCCAAATAGCCCAACACACAGCAGCTAGACCAGCTATCTGGGTGTTACGGCTTGCAGGAACGAAATGAGGAAACCACCGAAAATACTGTAAAAAACTCCCAGGACGAGTGGGAGAATTAATCACAGTCGCCACAGCACTCCAAACGAATTTAGCAGCCACACAACCAAAGAATAAATGGCTGATAGTTTCCTGTTCAGAACAGAATTGGCAGAGGGCATTCCCAGTCCGTTTACGTTTGATCAGGTTGTCCTTGGTAGCAATGGCATTATGCCAAATTAGCCAAAGCCAGACTTTGATTTTGAGGGGAATTTTGCTTTTCCAAAGGTGTTTAAAAGATCTGTCCATCCCATTCCTGCACATATGCTTGTAAACTGACTTCACAGTGAATAATCCATTTTTGGACCACTTCCATCGTGGAGAATCATTTTCTTGGGTCAAGCGCACCTGATTCATCAACTACAAAATTCCATCTTCTTGAAAAATAAGATCAGGTGTCAACCACCTTCTGTACGAAAACCTCCACCCCATAGCAGCTGCCTCAGCAACAGTGACTTTTTGATCATTGCAGATATCGAAAAGAGCAGGAAACATATCTTTCAGGGGGCTAATGCTACACCATGAGTCACCCCAAAAGCTGGTAAGGGTCCCACTTCCAATCTTCATCCTCCTACCACAGAGATAAATGTCTCTAACTTGCAACATGTCAGACCACAAAGGAGAGTCTCCAGGTCTATGTCTTGAGTAGTAGATCCCTTTCCCTCTGAGGTATTTTAATTTCATGAAGTCTTGCCAGGGGCCAGTGTCATGCTCCAGCTTCCACCACCATTTGCACATCAAGCTAATATTGAATTTGAGCAAGTCTTTTACACCCAAACCACCTTTCCGTCTTGGCTTACGGATCCACTTCCATTTCACAAAGTGATATTTCCTTTTGTCAGCACTACCAGCCCAGAAAAAAGACCTGATAGGTTTATCCATTTGCTCAATATTGGTTTTATGCAACAGTCTCAAAGACATCTGGTATACAACAATGCTAGAGAGACAAGCATCAATCTTAATCAGTCTTCCACCAATAGACATGGACTTCCCAATCCACCCACTCATTTTCTTTTTTGTTTTTTCACCCAGGAAGCTCATGTCAGAAACAGAGGCTCTCCTGGGACAAACTGGAGTACCTAGGTACTTGATGAGCCATCTGCCTCTCTGACAGTTGAACAGCTCAGCAAAAAAATCTTGCTTGATGTCATCTTCAAGAATCATTAGCACTTCACTTTTCTCAAAGCTAATTTTCAGCCCAGACATGGATTCAAAGATATAAAGCAGAAGTTTCAAATTCACAGCTTGTTGAGCATCGTCTTGTATTAACAAAATGGTATCATCAGCATATTGGAGAACAACAACACCATGTTGTATCATGTTATCTGCCAGCCCAGTGATTAAACCATTCTCTTGAGCCTTGTGTATCATTTTTGCCAAACTGTTTGCTGCCATGTTGAAAAGGAAGGGTGCAAAAGGATCCCCTTGCCTCACACCCTTATGGCTGGTGAAATATGGGCCCACTTTGTCATTGACTTTGACACTAAGTGTCCCACCAGTGACCACTCCCCTGATCCAAGTCAACCAACTGTCACTGAAACCTTTTTGTCTGCAGCAGTCAAACAAAAAACCCCAGTTCACCTTATCATATGCCTTTTCAAAATCAATCTTAAGGATCACACCCTGTTGTTTCTTGAATTTACAATCCCTCAGAATTTCCTGGAGTAACATCACTCCATCAGTAATGTATCTGCCTTTGATAAAAGCAGTCTGGCAAGGGAGCAAAATCTTGTTCATCACAGGGTTTTCTCTGACAGTCAAAGCTTTAGTTACAATCTTAAAAAAGACTTGCAGCAAACAGATGGGTCTAAATTTTTGAATGATGTCAGCATCATCAGACTTTGGGATTAAAATAATTATCCCATAATTAATCCTGTCAAGAGTGATTCTGTGGTCATACAAGTCATCAAAGACCTGCATAACATCATGTTTGATAATATCCCAGCAGTGCTGATAGAATTCAATGGGAAAGCCATCAGGACCTGCTGCTTTATTCTTCTCCATATGATCCACAATTTCCTTGATTTCATCTAAGGAAAACCTTCTATCCATGTCCACAATGTCCAAATCATTGAGTTTTTCATTATCTGACCAAATATCATCTCTCAGTCTAATCCCAGTATCATCTACAGGGCCAAACAGTTCTTTGTAGAAGGAGGTAGCATGTTCCAACAAGGCAGTATCCCCATGAATAACAGAATCTCCTTTTTTCAGGGAGAAAATGGTTTTTTTCCTTCTACATCCATTAGAAGCTCTATGGAAGAAAGCAGAATTGCTATCTCCCTGAAGGAGCCAGTTCTCTCTAGATCTCTGTCTCCAAAAGGATTCTTCATTATCAAGGAGTTTCAACATTTCCTGCTGTAGTATGATTTTCCTTTTCCTCTGAATTGGAGACAAAGAGCCAATTTCTTCCAAAACCTCAAGGTTTTCCAACTCTGTGCTAATATTTTTCTTCTTCTTAATGTCAGCACCTCTCAAATTAGCACCCCAACCCTTCAAGGTAATTTTAACATTTTTTAGTTTCTTCTGCAATCTGTCCAAGCTATTGGAGGCAAACACTTGTTGGGACCAGCATCTCCTGACCCTGTCCAAGAAATTGTCCTCACATAGCCATCTTTTTTCAAATCTAAAATCTCTGCATTTCTCCCTAAAATCCAGAGTATCCAGGATCAAAGGATTATGATCAGAGACTTCTCTGACAAGTTTATGGACAGTAACCAAAGGAAATAAATCTTCCCAGGAACTACTCATCATGAATCTGTCCAGCTTTTCTAGGGTGGGCTCAGCATGATTATTGGACCAAGTGTACTGTCCACCAGTCATGTGAATCTCCCTCAAAGCACAAGTATTTATGATGGAATTGAAAATGTCAGACCATCTATTGAGAATTATTGGTTTGTTTTTTTAGTGGAAAATCTGAGCAGATTAAAGTCTCCCCCTACCAAAAGTGGTAGAGATTGATCACTGCAAACATTACCCAACTCCACAAGGAACTCTTCTTTGTCACAACTCTGAGCAGCACCATAAACAATGACCAAACACCATTTCACAGACAGTTTCAAATCCATCAGAGTTACCTTAATATAAAACCTGCCCATAGAAGTGTCACAAATGGTAAACCTGGATAGCCTAAAACCACCCAGGATACCCCCACTTCTACCCACTGAACTGATCCATTTCCACTCAAAGTCCCCTCTGGGATCAATTCTCCTGAAAAAAGCAGGAGAGTATTCCTTCTTGATAGTTTCCTGAAGGCCAATGAAGTCAAGCTGTTGATCTTTCAAGAGATTTGCCAGGAACACACTCATACCTTTCTTACCCACCCCTCTGCAGTTCATAGAAGCTCCTATCATAAATACTTAGGATTTTGTTTTCTTCTCCTGGATCCAGCTACAATCCCACTCAAAGGGTGGTTATTGTGATCTTTCACCTGGGCAGCACATGATTTTGCTTGTGCCCCCACTGTGGCATCACCTGATTTTGATAGTGATCCACTTCTTCCCAACTTGCAGGCAGACCTCTTAAGCTTTTTCTTCCTTCTGGATACAATAGGAGTAAAGTCATCCTCCATGATGTCACTATCACAATCACTCTTGTCAGAATCAAGCTCAAGCAAAAGAACCTGCTGTGTGTCAGTATCATTGGGAACCACAGGAGATTGTTGCACAGAAGCAATAGTGTGTCTAGCAATCTCTAAATCTCTCAAGTAATTGATTTTCTCAAGATTAAGGGAAGCAGAATTAACACCCATCTCTAAAGCCCTACTTATAATGTCTTCATCATCAAGTGAAGCAAAGGAATTATGAGTGTTTAAGTTTGTACCAGGGATATTCCTTGCATTGATATTATCAGCAGCTCTGACATCAATCCTTGTGTTGTGAGCACCCATAGAATCAATCCTGGAGCTCATCCTGGGAGCTTGTTGTTGTTGACCACCACCAGCATTTGTATTTTGGGAGTTATTATCACCTTGAAATTCAGTATCAAGAGGAGGATTATCAACCTGAGAGAGGGGATCTTCTTGAGTATCAGGTTCAGGTTGAGGGCCATCAACATTGATGACAACAGCAGTTCTTTCAACTCTAGGAACAGCTAGAGCAAGAATCCCCTGACCCTGAGTCAGAAAGGGAGCATCAGAAGATTGTGAGTTATCAGAGCTATCATAATCAACAAGTTCATCAGAAGGGCCACTTCTTTCTCTTGAATTTTCAGCAATGGGGTCGAGGAGGCTTTTGTACTCTTTCTGAATAGTGAAACTTTTGTCACTGCTTGACCTTGCAAGAGAATTGATAAACTTTCTGTAGGATTCATCTTCACCCTGGGAGGAAGGACCCTCTCCCTCTTGTAATGGCAAAGAGGCCAGAGCATCAATGACTTGTTTATGTACCTCAGGTAGAGCAGGAGCATCAGAAGGAGGAGTCATATTGGCACTCAGAGTACAAGGAGGATCCAACTCAAACAGTTTCCTTTTGCCAGTCTCCTTATTCCAAGACAAAGGAGAGGAGAGTAAAGTATTTTGTCTATGAGAGTTATTGTGGTTTCCAGAAACCTTGGGTGGAGCAGACTGTGATCCTGCATCAGAATCTTGTAAGCCAACCCTCTGTCTCTTAGGAGTACCTTGATTACCTCCAGCACCTTGAGTATCAACAGGAATGGCAGTCTTGTTACCAGCATTTGCAGCAGGATCAAACAACTCTCTAGAGTATTGGAATTCATAGAAGCCTTTTTTAATTTCCCCAATTCTGGAATTAGGGAGAAGAGCAAGGTCTGAGATAGTTTTTGTCTCTCACAAAGGCAACCAATCTTGACTCTCACAAAGGCAAAGTGTCTGAGATAGTTTTTGTCTAGGACAAGAGCAAGGTCTGGGATAGTTTTTGTCTCTCACAAAGACTACCAATCTTGACTCTCACAAAGGCAAAGTGTCTGAGATAGTTTTTGTCCAGGGCAAGGGGTTTACCAACCAAGCTAGCAGCATAATAAGCTGTAGATTTGTTCCTGAACTTCATGGGAATACCTTTTATTCTGAACCAAGCCTCTTGCATGATGGAAATAGGCTCAATATCACCAGCCCACTTCTCCAAACTGATGATGGCACCAGGAACAGTTCTCATGAACAGCTTTCCAAAATGAGCAAGTTCTTCAATGGTTTTGGCAGAAGGAAATCTTGTTCTAAATTCTGTAGCAGATACCTCTTTGGCAAAGAATCGCCAATTAATCTTCATAGACTCAGCCCAAACATTGAATTCATGCTCAATATTCCTACAGTTTACTTCACCTTTTTCCACAGTTATATGAGCATAGTTAAGTTGCTCAACAGGGTAGTTGTCTTCATCAGGCACTGGGATGGAATAAAATCCAGACCCAAATTCCTCACTACCAAAGAATGGGGCCTTGTATTCCCACGGATCTCGTTCTTGACAGACAGAGACATGATGATCACCTCCACAATTGATGCAGGAACCAGTACCACTAATTCTGGGTAAAGTATCAGGCCTTCTGCTAGCAGGAAGAACGGAGGCAGGAGCAGGTGGAGGTGCAGAGGACCCCACCGGCTTCGGCAGAGATGCTAGAGACTGAGAACTATCGGCACCCATAACAGATCTAGTTTGAGGCTGAGATCGAGAATCAAGAGCTAACGCATCTACAGCTGCTGTATTAGATGATGGTAAGGATGAGACGATGGGACTTACATCAGCAGAACGAGTAGACACCTGGTTGGAAGTGGTACCAGGAACCATTTCAGAACGGTGCGCCCACCGATCCCTTGCCCTCAGTTCTTCTTCCTTGCGATTTTTCTCAGCAAGAGCGCGCTCACGCGCCGTCTTTCTCAGTGATTCGAGTGGCTTCCCTTTGTCGGTCTTCGTCAAGGCGGCGGCGCTCTTCAAATCTTCTTCGTTCTTCGAAGCGGAGGCGCTCCTGATCTGCCTGCCGCCTCTCATCTTCCCTTCGGCGATTCTCATCTTCACGCCGCCATCCCTCTTCAAGGCGGCGCTCATCTTCCCAGCGGCGCTGTTCATCACGGCGATTCGCGTCAGATCCGGCCCTCGGCCGGTATCCGAAGTAGTTGCTGCGCGGGGAATTTCTCCTGGGTGGAGATCTGCGGGAACCTCCAAATCTTCTATCCATCCTCGGCTGCGCAGCGATCTGGGCGAAGGATCTGGTGTCTCCGGCAACCGTTCCTGACCAACGGCGCGGAGATCTGGGTGGAGGGGGTGAGTGGGTCAGATCTGATCTGGGAGACGGAGGCGGCGAGACGAAGACAACAGCGCCCGTGGCAACTGAGATAGGGTTTACTCGGACCCTTCTCGCTGGAAATTCTATACGTGCCCCCGCATGAACAGTGGTGGGCTGAGGCCCAGTGGACGTCGCCATGGAAAAATCCGAGCAAGCTCTGGATCCATGAGAAACATTAACTACGGCACACTCGCGGAAACGGAGCGATGAAAAACGTTGGGCTCGACCCAGAAAACCTCGGTCTAACCCGCTTCCAATTTTTGGCCCGAAGACGATTTGAACCCTGTTGATCTCCCGCGCAGAACCATTGCTGATCTCTGAAACATCATAAACAGATTCAGAAATAACATTGCGATTCAAATCAAGAAATCTCGAAATAGAACGATCCCATTCAACCAATCCTGGGATATGGATGATGAAACCATCTCGCACAAAACGGAAGATCGCGGCGCGCTCAAACAGCGGACGCGAATCCACCTGGGGGCGTCGGGGACTGGAAGGGTACCGAGCTGGAGGCGACGGAGGCGGCGCGGTAGTGGGGCGGACTGGCGGCGCGGTGACGAGGTGCGTTGGCGGCGCGGTGGCGGTGCGGGGGGATGGAGGGGCTAGGTTGCTTGGAGGGGACGTCATCTCGCACCGCAGCGCGCTGATCATGTTCTTCTGCCGTATGTCGCGGCCGAGGAAGGATGCGAAGCAGTTCCCGAGGCCGCGGTCGGGGCAGTCGTTGATGAACATGGTGACGAGGAAGACGACGACGCAGGCGACGGAGGCGGCCGGGACGAGCCAGCTTAAGAACTCTGTGATAGCTAAGTTATTTTAAGAAAACTGCGGTTTGGAGGTTTTCTAGCAAAACCGATGGCCAAACCGGTAGCGCCGAACCCACCGCAGGAATGTTCGGCGGAGTGCCGGGCGCCACACTTGGTGCCCGCCGAAACAGGGTACTTTTGACCTCTCACCAATTCTGACTGTATTTACATGTGAGCACCATGGATTTTTTTCGTGAACAGAAGGAGCTCCATTTGAGAGCTGCAAGGGATAACCATGCGTACGTACTACCCAGGTAGAATAACAGAAAGAAGAGAACGTGGCCAGTCGATCCAGCGCCGAATTCCCTAGGCGTGTTACAGGACACAATCATGATGCGCTCCGGGGCAGATGTACTACGATCTCGATCGCGGTTCTTTTATCGCACCTCGTGAATGCTAAACTAAACTCCGAGACGAGTTACAGAACAAGTATAATATAGCGCCCGGATCACATCCTTGGCTACCGTGACGGCATGGATCGAGCTCGATCGAGTACATCTGATCGATCACTACGGGCAGAATAGCATAATATTTTCTCTCCCCCCTCGTGCCGTCCAAGACATACTATAACCAGCGGATTCTCTAGCTAAGCTAAGAGCAAGTTTAATAGTAGAGCCAACTGTTGGCTATAATACAAGTGCCATGTCATCTATAGTCATTGTAGAGCCAACATGTACAATAGTAAGCTATAAAATTGTACTACTTTATCTATGTATGGCCCACCATTCACTCTCACATAGTGCCTAGGAGCACGTGCTAGAGCTGGCTCTTGCATAAGAGCCCGCTCCTCTTCTCTCTCCTCCTCTCTCTCTTCCAACTAAGCAACAATATATTATTTTAATCCTTATAGCCAGCTGACTAGGACTTATTGTACTTGCTCTAACAGTATCAGCAAGTTTAAACCACTGTGCATGGAATGCATGGCAAGGGCCGGCCGTTGGGTCTTTGATTCCCTGCTATTGCACAGCGCCCTAGCTCGCAGGGCGATCGATTAAACAAAAAGATCGCGCAAAGATCTGATGCATGAGAATGTTCTCTCGGGTCGCGACGCCGACGGGCTGCAGGTGGTCGCAAGCTCATCATGGCGGTTTCCGATCGAATCTCTCTCTCTCTCTGCTCCGCCTCTGGCGGCGCGCCTCCCGATCGATGGCGACGGATGGATTGGAAACACCAGGTTTTGTTTTTTACTGTCGTGCTGCCTGCCCTCCATGGATTCCGAGGAATAAAGCGCATCCGAGCCGATCTGATAAAGCCGTGACGTATCCACAGCCAATTGTTTATCGACGTGCTCGGCCCCGACAAACAAGAAGACAATCCTGGAATTCATCGAGCTGTAAGCCTATAGTAGATGTGCACAGTCATGCTTAAATGTTAACGAAAAGAGATAATTGCACCATTCATACAAAACCTTACTCGGTATGTGCAGATTCATACAAAACCTATTCGGACGTGATCCCGCGGTACAGAACCTTATTATGCATGTGCAAGTTCATACTACCTCCGTTTCAAGGAATAAAGCGCCCTCGTTTTACGAGCTTTTTGTTTGACCAAGAATTACTTTAAATAGATCAAAATTGTTTGTATAAAATTAGTACCATTAAAAAGTTCATTTCAATACGAATCCAACGGTACTAATTACATATAATATAATCAAGATTTTGTTGCTCAATTTTTATGGTCAAAGTTCGTCTTGGAATACGCGTGCGCCTTTTTCCTTGAAATGGAGGTGGTACAACACATCCCAGCAGCCGCCATGTATGCTCTGTAATTTTGCAAGGAAACCCTGAATCATTTTTTTGTCGCGACGAAATCCCCTTCCCTCTCCTCTCATGTCGCTCCTCTCTCCTCTCTCCTCTCACTCACTCACTCGACGAAATCCCCAATCCTCTCGCCTCTAACTAGACAACCCTAGCGGCGGCGGAATCATGGCGGCGGCGGCGCATGGCGGACGAAGAGGGGTCGATGGAGAGCACTGGCAGGTCTCCGCCCCAGGATTCCGCCGAGGAGGGGTGCGGTGGAGAGGCCGGCCCGTGCCCGCCAGTGCTCGATGTCGCACTCAGCACATGCGAGATGTGGAGGCGGAGGCGGAAACGGAGGCGGAGGTCCGGGCGAGGTGGCGCCACGAGCTGTACAACAAGGCCATGTTTAATTTTGTACTGCATTCTGGCGTCGGAGGAGGAGAGAGCGGCAACGGTGGAGCCAATCGGCTGGCGTCCAGTGCTGGATCCCAACGTGAGCATGGAGGATCACGTGCGCATCCTCCAAGCGCAGGTGGACCCGCAAGCGCCGTTGTTGCCCCAGCCATCCCCGGGGTGCCATCTGGAAGGAGGGCGATGCCTCGGCTACATTTACGGGTGAGTACTACTGGAAGGAGGTCGACGGTGATGGTCGATGGCGGTGCTGGTGCTCCAAAGGTACGTGCTCTACATCTTATTTGCTTAACTGAACATTTGTTTGTTGCTGCAAAATTCAGTTAACTGAACCGCACTCTTCTTTGCTCAATTCTCGGTATCATAGAAGCTCACGAGTAATATTGGCTGATGACAACACTTTGCTGGTGAGGAGGATTGCCGAACTGGAGCAAGAGATTGGGAAATTAAAGGCAGAGAATCAAAACTTGATGAAAACGCACTTGTTGGAGCTGAGAAATAGAGATAGCAAGGAACTTAGGATAGTTACTGTCGTTTGAGCTTGTGTACTGGTCTATGCTTTTGTAGCTTTGATCACTAGGGTTATTATGTCATGAGCTTATGTCAATGTTAGTGTATTCTTCTGAATCTATGAAATAAAGTTACTGTCTTTGACAAATATTCCAGTGTTGCAACTTTGTAAGCAATGAAAATAGTATGAAATATCTCAGTACATTAAACAACTAAATAAGTTCAAATTTGAACTAAAACATGGAGGACAAGAAGCAACATAGTTCACTCATGAACTAAATATTGGACATTGCAGAGGCATCTACATTGCAGGTGCATTTTGACTTATTTGGATTTCCTCTAGGACATCTGCATTTAGATCAGGAATGTTAGACTGCCTTGCTCCATCTTGTTCATCACCAAACAACAGCCAATGTGCTAATCCAGGCCCAGTGGTGTATGTGTTTGCCCTATTTCTTCCTGTTGCAGGTTGTGATGGAGCATTTGTGCATGCCCTTCTCTTGGAAGATCCTCTTCCTCTTCCTCTAGTAGGCTATGATGTACCAGCATATGTGCTTCCATGATTCAGGTGTTCCCTTCTTCTTGCTCTTTCCTCTTCCTCTTCCTCTACCCTGTCTGCTGATGTACTTGTGGTTGCTCTTCTCTGTGCAGTTGTGACTCTTGCTAATGGAAGAGACTCTCTAGCTACAGCCACAAAGGTGCTCTCATCAGGCAAAGGACCTTGAACCCTTGGCAGTGGTAAATGAGCTCTTTCCTGCATAAATACCATGAATGCTATATGAATTTCCAGGTTAGATAAGTACTGCAAAAATATTATAGACAATGCTATATTAGTGTCACCTCTTGTCCAATATTGTTGACCACGGTTTGATGGTTATGCATTGGATCACCAGTGGGATCAGGTTTTTGGGGAATTATGTGCTCCAACATTGATGGATCATCATAGTCCTCATTTTCCACATCTACTTGAACATTCACTCTGTTCTGCTCCTCTAGTCACTTGGTATGCCCTTTTTTGTTGTTGTGGTCAGGTTTCCGCATATTGTGCAATGCATGGTCATGCCTGCCCTAGTTAGCATTTCAACTCATTTTTCACCTTTTCCTCTCGAGTTTTCCTTCTATTCTTTTAGACCTACCCATAACCTTAGTGTACAGAGGAGGATGTACTTTAGGCACATTCATTTTCTGCCAGTGTACCCTAGATCTAAGAGGCACCAAGGGATAAGCATAAGCTCTTTGTTGTAGCAGCTGTGCACCAGGGAGCATGGATCCCTCCTATCTTCTCTACAACATACTATAGCATGATGGCAGGGAATGCCTGTCAATTGCAACCTCTTGCAATAACACATCCTTCCCATCATATCCATAGTGTAGGTTCTCTCATACTCATGAGATGTCACATGAAATAAACCTCCTCCTGCATGAGATGCACTGATGAGTGTAGAGCACACCGTCGGGGAACCCCAAGAGGAAGGTATGATGAGCACAGTAGCAAGTTTTTCCTCAGTAAGAAACCAAGGTTTAATTGACCAGTAGGATAAAGGGATGACTTATGAAGGTGTTGCTAGCTGACTTTTGGCAGGGCGCACTGATGTCTACGCACGCTTCTATTCCTGTAGACAGTGTTGGGCCTCCAAGAGCAGAGGTTTGTAGAACAGCAGCAAGTTTCCCTTAAGTGAATCACCCAAGGTTTATCGAACTCAGGGAGGTAGAGGTCAAAGATATCCCTCTCAAGCAACCCTGCAATTACGATATAAGAAGTCTCTTGTGTCCCCAACACACCTAATACACTTTTCAGATGTATAGGTGCGCTAGTTCGGCGAAGAGATAGTGAGATGCAAGTGATATGGATGAATATGAGTGGTAATAACAATCTGAAACAAATATGGCAGCAAGTAAACATGCATTAGAATAGTAAATAAACGGAGTTTTGATATTCGGAAACAAGGCCTAGGGATCATACTTTCACTAGTGGACACTCTCAACATTGATCACATAACTGAATAAACAAATACTACTTTCTCTACACTCTCTTGTTGGATGACAAACACCATTCATTGTGTAGGGCTACAAGAGCTCCCTCAAGCCGGAGTTAACAAGCTCCGCAACATTCGGTGTTCATATTTAAGTAACCTTAGAGTGCATAATAAACCATTGCAACTATACCGAGTACTAACATAGCATGCACACCGTCACCGTCAGGCTATGAAAGGGGGAATAGATCGCATCAATACTATCATAGTAATAATTAACTTCATAATCTACAAGAGATCACAATCATAGCTTATGCCAAGTACTACATGATGCACACACTGTCAACATTACATCATGGAGGAGGAATAGACTACTTTAATAACATCACTAGAGTAGCACATAGATGATATTCAACTAGATCACAAAGCTCATGATCACATAAAGATCACATGAGAGAGAGAGATGAACCACATAGCTACGGTACAGCCCTTAGCCTCGTGGGAGAACTACTCCCTCCTCATCATGGGAGACAGCGATGGCGATGAAGATGGCGGTGGTGTCGATGGAGATGACTCCGGGGGCAATTCCCCGTCAGAGACTTCTGTCCCCCCGAATTGAAGTTTCGCGATGGCGGCGGCTTTCCTAGAGTCTTTCTGGAGTTTCGTCAATCGGTATCGAAGATTTAGGTCACGACGACTTATATAGGCGAAGAGTCGGAGTCGGAAGGGGTCTGGGGGCTCCACACACCAGGGGGGCGCGCCCCCCCTCTGGCCGCGCCGCCACCATGTGTGGGGGCCCTGGGCCTCCCCTCTGGTCCATCTTCGGTGTTCTGGAAGCTTCGTGGAAATATAAGATCGTGGGCCTTGATTTCGTCCAATTCCGAGAATATTTCCTGTGTAAGATTTCTGAAACCAAAAACAGCAGAAAACAACAACTGGCACTTCGGCATCTCGTTAATAGGTTAGTTCCGGAAAATGCATCAAAACGATATAAAGTGTGAACAAAACATGTAGGTATTGTCATAAAACTAGCATGGAACATCAGAAATTATAGATACGTTTGAGATGTATCAAGCATCCCCAAGCTTAGTTCCTACTCGCCCTCGAGTAGGTAAACGATAACAAGGATAATTTCTGAAGTGACATGCTATCATAATCTTAATCAATACTATTGTAAAGCATATGAGATGAATGCAGCGATTTGAAGCAATGTTAAAGACAATGAGTAAACAACTGAACCATATAACAAAGACTTTTCATGAATAGTACTTTCAAGACAAGCATCAATAAGTCTTGCATAAGACTTAACTCATAAAGCAATAAATTCAAAGTAAAGGCATTGAATCAACACAAAGGAAGATATAAGTTTCAGCGGTTGCTTTCAACTTCAACATATATATCTCATGGATAATTGTCAACACAAAGTAATATAACAAGTGCAATAGGTAAACATGTAAGAATCAATGCACGCAGTTCACACAAGTGTTTGCTTTTAAGATAGAAGAAGATAGGTAAACTGATTCAACATAAAAGTAGAAGAATGGCCCTTCGAAGAGGGAAGCATGGATTGCTATATTTGTACTAGAGCTTTTATTTTGAAAACATAGAAACAATTTTGTCAACGGTAGTAATAAAGCATATGTGTTATGTATAAGATATCCTATAAGCTGCAAGCCTCATGCATAGTATACCAATAGTGCTCGCACCTTGTCCTAATTAGCTTGGATTTACATGGATTATCATTGCATAACATATGTTTCAACCAAGTGTCACAAAGGGGTACCTTCATGCCTCCTGTACAAAGGACTAAGGAGAAAGATCGCATTTGATTTCTCGTTTTTGATTATTCTCAACTTAGACATCCATACCGAGACAACATAGAGAACAGGTAATGGACTCCTCTTTAATGCATAAGCATTCAACAACAGATAATATACTCATAAGAGATTGAGGATTGTTGTCCAAACTGAAACTTCCACCATGATTCATGGCTTTAGTTAGCGGCCCAATGTTCTTCTCTAACAATATGCATACTCAAACCATTTGATCATGATAAATCACCCTTACTTCAGACAAGACGAACATGCATAGCAACTCACATGATATTCAACAAAGGTAATAGTTGGTGGCGTCCCCAGAAGCATGGTTACCGCTCAACAAGCAACTTATAAGAAATAAGATAGATAGCTACATATTCTTCACCACAATAGTTTTTAAGGCTATTTTCCCATGAGCTATATATTGCAAAGACAAAGAATAGAATTTTAAAGGTAGCACTCAAGCAATTTACTTTGGAATGGCAGAGAAGTACCATGTAGTAGGTAGGTATGGTGGACACAAATGGCATAGTTTTTGGCTCAAGGATTTGGATGCACGAGAAGAATTCCCTCTCAATACAAGGCTTTGGCTAGCAAGGTTGTTTGAAGCAAACACAAGTATGAACCGGTACAACAAAACTTACATAAGAACATATTGCAAGCATTGTAAGACTCTACACTGTCTCCTTGTTGTTCAAACACCTTAACCATAAAATATCTAGACTCTAGAGAGACCAATCATGCAAACCAAATTTTAACAAGCTCTATGTAGTTCTTCATTAATAGGTGCAAATTACATGATGCAAGAGCTTAAACATGATCTATTTGAGAGCTCAAAACAATTGCGAAGTATCAAATTATTCAAGACATTATACCAATTACCACATGAAGCATTTTCTGTTTCCAACCATATAACAATTAACGAAGCAGTTTCAACCTTCGCCATGAACATTAAAGTAAAACGAAGAACACAAGTGTTCATATGAATGAGCGGAGCGTGTCTCTCTCCCACATAAGCATGAATTTATTCAGAGAATGAAAATAATAAAACGAAAATAAAAGCACACAGACGCTCCAAGTAAAGCACATAAGATGTGACGGAATAAAAATATAGTTTCAATAGAGGTGACTTGATAAGTTGTCGATGAAGAAGGGGATGCCTTGGGCATCCCCAAGCTTAGATGCTTGAGTCTTCTTGAAATATGCAGGGATGAACCACAGGGGCATCCCCAAGCTTAGACTTTTCACTCTTCTTGATCATATTGTATTATCCTCCTCTCTTGACCCTTGAAAACTTCCTCCACACCAAACTCAAAACAAACTCATCAGAGGGTTAGTGCATAATCAAAAATTCACATATTCAGAGGTGACACAATCATTCTTAACACTTCTGGACATTTCCCAAAGCTACTGAAAGTTAATGGAACAAAGAAATCCATCCAACATAGCAAAAGAGGCAATGCGAAATAAAAGGCAGAATCTGTCAAAACAGAACAGTCCGTAAAGACGAATTTTTCAGGGGCACTTAACTTGCTCAGATGAAAAAGCTCAAATTTAATGAAAGTTGCGTACATATCTGAGGATCACTCACGTAAATTGGCAGATTTTTCTGAGTTACCTACAGAGAGACCTACTCAAATTCGTGACAGCAAAAAATCTGTTTCTGCGCAGTAATCCAAATCTAGTATCAACCTTACTATCAAAGACTTTACTTGGCACAACAATGCAATAAAGTAAAGATAAGGAGAGGTTGCTACAGTAGTAACAACTTCCAAAACATAACAAAACAGTAGCAAAATAAAACATGGGTTATCTCCCAAGAAGTGCTTTCTTTATAGCCATTAAGATGGGCTCAGTAATTTTAATGACGCACTCGCAAGAAATAGTAGTTGAAGCAAAAGAGAGCATCAAAAGCAAATAAGAAACACATTTAAGTCTAACCCACTTCCTATGAAAAGGAGTCTTGTACACAAATAAATTCATGTAGAACAAAGTGACAAGCATAGGAAGATAAAACACAAGTAACTTCAAAATTTTCAGCATATAGAGAGGTGTTTTAGTACCATGAAAATTTCTACAACCATATTTTCCTCTGTCATAATAATTTCCAGTAGCATCATGAACAAACTCAACAATATAACTATCACATAAAGCATTCTTATCATGAGTCTCATGCATACAATAATTACTACTCCCAACATAAGCATAGTCATTCTTATTAATTGTAGTGGGAGCAAATTCAACAAAGTACCTATCATTATTATTCTCATCATCAAATATAGGAGGCATAGTATAATCATAATAAAATTTATCCTCCATAGTAGGTGGCACCAAAATACCACTATCATTATAATCATCATAAATGGGAGGCAAAGTATCGTCAAAGTAAATTTTCTCCTCCATGCTGGGGGGACTAAAAATATCATGCTCATCAAAACCAGCTTCCCCAAGCTTAAATTCTTCCATAGCATTATCAACAATGGTGTTCATACTAATAACATTGCTACTAGCATGCAAATAAGGTTCCATAGGTTTTTTAATTTTCGCATCACAAACTTTATGTCTTAACTCGAGAAATAGATTAAAAAGCTCACTCGTTATTTTCCATTATGCCTAACTAGTGAACAAGAAACAAAAAGATGCAATTGCAGGATCTAAAGGAAATAGCTTCGAGCACTCACACACCGGCAACAATGCTAGGAAATAGCTTAGTAGTCGGAGGATGTGAATACCTTTTACCTTACCTCCCCGGCAACGGCGCCAGAAAATAGCTTGAGGTCTACGCACGCTTCTATTCCTGTAGACAGTGTTGGGCCTCCAAGAGCAGAGGTTTGTAGAACAGCAGCAAGTTTCCCTTAAGTGAATCACCCAAGGTTTATCGAACTCGGGGAGGTAGAGGTCAAAGATATCCCTCTCAAGCAACCCCGCAATTACGATACAAGAAGTCTCTTGTGTCCCCAACACACCTAATACACTTGTCAGATGTATAGGTGCACTAGTTCGGCGAAGAGATAGTGAGATGCAAGTGATATGGATGAATATGAGTGGTAATAATAATCTGAAATAAATATGGCAGCAAGTAAACATGCAGTAGAACAGTAAATAAACGGAGTTTCGATATTCGGAAACAAGGCCTAGGGATCATACTTTCACTAGTGGACACTCTCAATATTGATCACATAACTGAATAAACAAATACTACTTTCTCTACACTCTCTTGTTGGATGACAAACACCATTCATTGTGTAGGGATACAAGAGCTCCCTCAAGCCGGAGTTAACAAGCTCCACAACATTCGGTGTTCATATTTAAGTAACCTTAGAGTGCATAATAGACCATTGCAACTATACCGAGTACTAACATAGCATGCACACCGTCACCGTCTGGCTATGAAAGGGGGAATAGATCGCATCAATACTATCATAGTAATAATTAACTTCATAATCTACAAGAGATCACAATCATAGCTTATGCCAAGTACTACATGATGCACACACTGTCAACATTACATCATGGAGGAGGAATAGACTACTTTAATAACATCACTAGAGTAGCACATAGATGATATTCAACTAGATCACAAAGCTCATGATCACATAAAAATCACATGAGAGAGAGAGATGAACCACATAGCTACGGTACAGCCCTTAGCCTCGGGGGAGAACTACTCCCTCCTCATCATGGGAGACAGCGATGGCGATGAAGATGGCGGTGGTGTCGATGGAGATGACTCCGGGGGCAATTCCCCGTCCCGGCAGGGTGCCGGAACAGAGACTTCTGTCCCCCGAATTGAAGTTTCGCGATGGCGGCGGCGTTCCTGGAGTCTTTCTGGAGTTTCGTCAATCGGTATCGAAGATTTAGGTCACGACGACTTATATAGGCGAAGAGTCGGAGTCGGTAGGGGTCTGGGGGCTCCACACACCAGGGGGCGCCCCCCCTCTGGCCGCGCCGCCACCATGTGTGGGGGCCCTGGGCCTCCCCTCTGGTCCATCTTCGGTGTTCTGGAAGCTTCGTGGAAATATAAGATCGTGGGCCTTGATTTCGTCCAATTCCGAGAATATTTCCTGTGTAAGATTTCTGAAACCAAAAACATCAGAAAACAGCAACTGACACTTCGGCATCTCGTTAATAGGTTAGTTCCGGAAAATGCATCAAAACGATATAAAGTGTGAACAAAACATGTAGGTATTGTCATAAAAATAGCATGGAACATCAGAAATTATAGATACGTTTGAGACGTATCACGCACTACCGGCGTCAGCAACAACGTGGAACCTGCACACAACACAAACAAAATACTTTGCCCCAACTTACGTTGATGTTTGCCAATCTCACCGGTTTTGCTGAAAACAAAGGATAAACCGCATAGTGTGGAAAGAGATGTTTGTGTGGAGTGGAATTAAAGAGAACAGTGCTTGCAGTAAGTAAACAGAACAAGATGATTTTATCAGTGTAAAAGGAACGACCGGGGTCCACAGTTCACTAGGGGTGTCTCTCCATAAAGATAAATAACATGTTGGGTGAACAAATTACAGCTGGGTAATTGACATAATAAAGACCATACATGAGAAGATGATTACTATGAGATTCATTTGGGCATTACAACATAATATATAGACCGTAATCCAACTGCGTCTATGACTAATAATCCACCTTCCGGTTAGCATTCGCACCCCTTTCAGTATTAAGTTGCAAGCAACATGTTAAGCAAAGTGTGTAAAGTAAACAATAGAATTATCCTTAGACAAAGCATTTTTGTTTTCTCCCTAGTAGCAACAACACATCTACAATCTTATAAGTTATTGTCACTCTTCCAGATTACTAGAGGCATGAACCCACTATCGAGCATAAATACTCCCTCTCGGAAGCCTTTCAAAATTTTGGGAGCGGATTCCCTAGGAAGCTAGGGGGAGGGCAGCTTCTCGGAGAAGCCGCCAAAAGAACTGAGCGTAAATCTGTTAGGGCAAATGTTGAATCTTCTTTGAACTTTTGCAGCAAATGCCTTCAAATCAAGTATCTGGTTGTCTCCGAACTCATCCATGAAACATGCTATAAGAAATGGAGTTGTCAATGTCTTGATCTCCCAAACCCTCTCACATGTATGATCCTTACAGTATTCTTTCACTGCACATGCCTCCTTCCTATTATCCAGAGAAACCTTAATCTTACAGGGGCAACCAAATTCTAGGAAACCTTCACACATAGGATGTAGCCTTGTGGCTTCATTTTCTTGTCTTTCTAATCTTTACTCTTTTATTCACACTGTAGGAATTAAGAGCTCTTCTAAATTCTTCCATTCCAACTTTGAATATTGGTGCTTCCATATCAACCTCTGCATTGAATTCTTTGAATTTGTATGTCAGCTTTGAATATTCCTCCTTTGATAGATTTAAATCCTCATGTTCAAGACCAGCATCATCTTCTTTCTCAACAATATCAGTAGGCTCATTGTTGTCATTCATGTCCTTGTCAACATTTTCTAAGAATAGGTCATCATCTCCATCCTTTGCATCCGAGTCACTGTCATAAAATTCAGAATATCACTACCATCTCCTCCCTCTGCATCCTCTTTGTCACATGCAATGACATGGTCTCCTCCCTCTGCATCCTCTATGTCACTTGCACTTGCATTGTCTCCTCCCTCTGCATCCTCTATGTCATTGTCATTCCCTCCAAGATACTTGCTAGGAATTGGCACAACAACATCTTCTCTGAGTCCCTTGAGAAAATTGGTATGGTCAACAATCAGATTCATTTCTTTCTCCTCTTGTACAACTGCCATCATTGCAACAATGTGGGGGTCATTCTCAATGCAATAAAATCCATCTCTAATTCCTTTCCTGGGAGGCACCAGTATATGCTTGTTCTCTCTGTAACTTCATTTCCACCCTGCCTAGTAAAATCCTTAATCCACAACAAAGAGAAGGTTTCAGTATTGCAGATGTCAAAGTAGTCTATTGTTCCACTGGCATAATCCAGGTATTCCTTCAAGCCAAAAAAAACCCATTGTGCTCAAATACCACTGTGAACATGTTAGGGTTATCTGCAATATTATCAGTCAATTAATCATCAGTTCAGTCTCACACATGATTTACTTTTGTATAATCATATCAGTCTCACACATGACAGGGGTAGACCATGATTTACTGCTGTAAACTGATATGATTCTACTAAATATGATTCTACTCAATGAATGAACAAATACACAACATTAACAGAGCACATCAGTCAGCTCAACATTATCAATCAGTCTAAGCCATGATTCTACCAAAAACTGTTTTTTGCTGCCGAAATAGGACACTTTCAAAGTTCCAATTTTTGAACTTTCAAAGCCAAGAAACAATGCCTACACAATACCTGAACTGACATGGCCGGATTTTGCAGGAGATCATCGCCCAAAACCCTACACAAAACCCTACCGACGTGCTAGGGGAAGAGAGCTAGGACTGGGCGGGGTGAAGGGAGAAGAGAAGCTCACCATACTGTGGAGGATCGTCCCCGTGTTCACGGTGGTGCGGCGTGTCATCCATCGGCCGTCGTCGTCGCCCTCCTCGATGCCTCCATCGTCGCCCACCTCGAGCTCTCCGCGGCACAAAAATGGCAACTGCCCAGCGAAAGTGGCGATGATCACATGCATACCGGTCAAAAGCCGGGTCGTTTTTGAATATTTTCCCGGCACTACTGGCGATGATCTGTGTTGCGAGAGAAATTTGCTTCAGGGGCTTGCTCCGCAAAATTCCAGACCAAGGCGGGAGCACACGTGGCAGCAGCTGGGAGTTTTTGTATGAACTTGCACCTGCTGATCATGGTTATGTACCATGGGATCACGTCCGAAGAGGTTTTGTATGAAACTGCACATGCCGAGCAATGTTCTGTATGAATGGTGCAATTATATCTAACAAAAACTAGTAATAAAAATCCTCCATGTACATCCGAACATTTTATGTAGCACATAAAGTTTTACGGATAATGTATTTTGTGCAAGTGTAAAAAAGACAACAAAAATGTCTCATGAAACGTTATCTTGTAGCATAAATAACTATCTTTTTTACACACGCCACAAAAATATTATTTTTGTGAAACCTTGTGTGTGAACATAGAATATATGGATGTACACGCAAATTTTTTTCCAGATATTTTTGGTATTTTGTGGGCAATATATGCATCTACATATCTACACACCAAAATGGATTTTACTACAAGTACTTTCGAAGAACCCATTTTGGCTCGTATGTGTAGACGACCTTTGTAATGCTACAAGAAAAGATTACGTCACTAGTGGAAAACGGGTCTTTTGCACCGGTTGGTAAGTGCTATATGCACCGGATGCCCAACCGGTGCAAAGCATTCGGTGCAAAAGCCTCCCCCCCCCTTTTGCACCGGTTCAGTTGCGAACCGGTGCTAAAGGGGCACCACGTGGCGGCTGCCAGGCGTTCGAGGGAGAGGACCTTTAGCACCAACCGGTGCTAAAGGGTCTGCCGCGGTATGAAAAACGTACCAAAACGCTACCGCCCCCGCTACCGTAATTTTTTCAAATTATTTTTCGCTCCCTTTTTTTTCTTTTTTTCAGAATTTCTAATATTTTAGTTATTTCACAAGTTTAGTCTCTAACTACCCTTATCTCTAGTCCGATTACTTACTCGCGCTCAAACTTCCCGCTTGGTCACCCATCCTCCCACTACTCTAGCATTAGCACGCTTAACATGTGCTTCGCGCGCATGTATGTGATAGTAGTATCATATCAATCCTATTAACATGTCGGTCGATGTCATATTTCTTTATTGTTCAAATTACAAATAGTTCTTTTAATAAACAAAAGTAATGATATAATAATAATCTTGAATAAATAAATAAACATTAACTTTATAATTTGTTTTTTTTTTATTTTTTCTGCCAAACCTAAAACCTGAAAATTTGTAAATCTTATAATTTGCTAAAAGTAATAGTAATTTTATGCAGGATGCAATTATTAATTTTAATTTTAAAAAATATACAAAATCCTAATTTTCTAGCAAAAAACTAAAATCTTCCTGCTTTCATATTTAATTTGGAATTTTGAGAATCTAAAAATTGGCTAACCGGGTGAACCCGGGTGAAATCGGATGTAACTTTTTCCCACGATGATTTTGATATATTATACTTTTTTTTCAACGTCGTATGCAAAAGTTAATGCGGTTTTACCATTTTTCAAACTTTTTATGCAAAAAAATTGAAATTCAAATTTGTTAATTTTCCCTAATAGTAGGTTGCGTAACATACATGAATCTCAAAAGATTTTATTTTTTTGAATTTTCTATCATTTTTTTCTATTTTATAGTGTTAAAAGAAGCGATCCACAGGGGGGGTGTGGAGGTGCGTGGGGAGCAGAAAACCTTTTGCACCGGTTCGTGTTACGAACCGGTGCTAAAGGGTAACGTCAACCCTTGAGCACCGGTTCGTGTACGAACCGGTGCTAACGATCCCGTACGAACCGGTGCTAATGCCCCCTGGACGTCCAGATCACACGAACCGGTGCTAATGACCCCTTTAGCACCGGTTCGTGCCAAATCCGGTGCAAAAGCTTTTTGGAGAAAAAACCAAAGCCCTTGTTTTTACTAGTGCGTGAAACTCATGCCATGTTGGCATATAAGCAGCTGTAGAAATGGAGCCCAAAACCCATGTGAAAAAGTACTGCCTTTCTAGTGCTGCGAGAAAATAGTGTGGAATTCATGCGATCCAGCCATATAGCTGTAGAAATGGAGCCCAAATTCCGTGCGGAAAGCACTACCTTTCTAGTGCTGCAAGAAAAGAGTATGTGAAATTCATGCGATCCAATCGTAGCCGTAAAAATGGATGCAGCCCTGTATTTGATGAGTTCTTTTGCTTTCCAAACTTTGGATCGGTCTGCCGGGAGGCACAGTGCACAGCACATACAAGAAGCAATTTTCTAGGCGAGCGCGTGCCTTTGCAGTTTGGCCCTTTTTGAACAGGGGGTCCTGGCGCGAATCCCCCGGATTGACCCATCATCACGTTTAGGCAGCAAAGCACGTTCCTCCTATCTCCCCGGCCGGCCCTAATCTGCGGCCCCGCCTTTCGCAGTGCTTCCAACTTGTCGTCGGCGATCGAGAGCGAGAAAAAGACACGCCCGCCATTCCCGACGCGCATCGAGCTCTGCGCCGCATGCCATGCCATGCGCCCCACACACAGACGAAACTCGGACGAAGCTAGACGAAGGAGACGCAGATGAGGAAGAGGAAAATCATCCAACGGTGGCACAAGAGTTTGTTTCCTGGCGTCGCGTCCCGTCGATCACTCTACTATGTATACCTGCTGCTTGCTGCCCGCACCCGTCAAATCGCCCCGTCTATCCAACGTCCATTCAACCATTTCCCGAGCTTCCGAAAGCGCGCGACAAGCAGGACGACTGAACCGATCGCCACTCGGCAATATGCTCGCTGGCCATTTTGATCGTCTCAGATTCCAGCGTGCCCAGTCTCTGCTACAACACAGGGAGGGAGAGATCGACGCTTCTTTTCACTCACACTCATGATGGACCATTACGTACCGGTGCTTTGGAAACTTCGCGCGTCCTGATCAACTCTGTTCACTGACAACGTAGTTATTTTTTTTGAGCTCACCTCTGATAGCAAGAAATTGGTATAGAAAGTTTCGGTGCGAAATTTTTAAAAAAGAAGTAATTCAAACTTCGAAGGAGAAAATGAATTTTAAGAGTGCGCATTTTCCTTTCTCCCGGCGACCTTTTCATTGACTGCAAAAAGGATCATGCATTCTCTCCGCAACCAATCAAAATGAACATTGCTAGCCTGTATATGGAGTGAAATATCGAGCTTAAGTGCTTAACCTATATACTCCATTCGTTCATAAAAAGATGTTGAAGATTTATCTAAAGTTAGATATATCTATACACTCAAAAGTTTCTAAATACATCTAAATTTAGATAAACTTACGATACCCTTTTATGGATAGAGAGATTATGAGAGATAAAAGACTTCCTTTTAAGCTTTCAATGGAATTCCAAGTAGACCAGGCACATCACATGTTCTTTAATAAAGTTGGATTGAGATAATTGGCTGATTCTTACACTTTACAAATAATGCAAGAAAATAGATTTCGAAAAAAGAATCGATTCACTTTTGTACATATGTAAGAAAGGTAATTTTTTTTAATCAAGAACATGGGGGATTCCACCTAGCTTATTAATTAAGGTAGAAGTGAGAACTCAAACCTGCGACCTAGCCCTTATGTGCTTCTACACGGCTAGAAATATATAGCCAAAAAGGAAAAAAAAGAGACAGATTCTTCTTTCTTTTATCAGTTATTAGGAGCCATGGGAGATGAAAGTCGCATGCACACTTTTGCATGAGAAAGAAGTGAGAATGATGCATTTATTTTTAATTTTTGTTCAAGAGTTTCTATCTGTTTTCACGCCTCTTTTAAGACCTCGAAAGATTAGAACAAATTACTTTTGTTAGGAACACATGCAACAAAAAGTATAAGCTAACCGGATGAAGAGTAAAATTGTACTGCATTAATCGGTTTGATGGTTCAGTAAGATTCCATTTATAGAAGTAACATGAAAATTTTACTCCAACCGGTTTTAGGTGATCGGCTGACTACTATAGCCATTGCCCTAACTACTTCATTTTTATTTTTAAATTCCATAGTAATAGAAATCTATGTCCTACGTAGATATAATTGGGACTTGATATCCCTCTTGCTTCATAGTCAAAAAATTACCTATGTATAGAAACTGATTTATTCAGATTTTATAGATATGAGCGATATTAAGGTCTCACCTGATCACCCACCCGACAAAACTATTTCAGAAACTGATCCCACTACGATGGAGCTAAAGTAGTGTAGGTTGGCACCAAATCTTCTGTTGCACCGAGCAAGGTCAGTACAAAACTCCTAGAGCAATCACGTGTTAAAAAAAATTCAGCGGTGATGTGCACAACTTTTGTTCCATCGTCGTTGGCACCGAAGCGGGGAATTGGATTTCGTCGGGTTAGATGAGCCATTAGTTTTGCCAAGGGTAAGATTTGTTGGGAAAAAGAACAACAATCTACATTGTGCGTGATAAGAAAAAAATCCCTCCGATCCGTATTAATTGTCTCTAATATAAACGTATCTAGACATATTTTAGCTTCAGAATATCTTTACAAGAAAAAATGAATATGAACCGGATGAAGTAATAGTAATAATACTAATGCTCATACTAATAATAATAATCCATCTGACACATAATCTCCAAGTATTATGGATCGGAGGGAATAATAATAGAATTCCTTGTGCAGGGCATGATGAGGAAAACTCGAAGGAATGAACGAACAGTGTACTACCCAGTAAACACGGTAGAATGAATCAACAGTAGCGCTACTCTCAGACTAGCCATTCTACTGTAGCATGTGCCATGATTACACGGAATATAGAGAGACAACGGGGGCGAGAATCTATCCGAGTCACCGGCCGTGGGCCGCATCTCCATGATCGGTGGTCATGTCCGGGAGAAGAGCGGCAGCGCGGCGAGCAAGAAGGGGCATAGCGCAGCCCGGGTTTCTAGGAGTCAATCCATCGCCACAGCAACGCACCAAGGAGCAGGGTAGTCCAGTGCCGCTAGCTGCTACTCTACGTAGGGGGAACTTGTCACTTTAGCGCTTTGTTCGCCTGGCCCCGCCCGATGCCTTTGAACGGGGTCGGGCCCGAAGAAGGGAGACGGACCCTTCGCGTCACGCTGCCTGTCAGCACCCAGCCACGGGTCGATTTTGACAAAACTGACCTATTTCTGGTAACAACGCACGAAATAACCTGTCCCAGAAAAGATTTCGCGAATTGACCCTTTTGCTTGGCTCCGCACCGGACGGAGCCAAGCTCCATACCATAACGCCATTGTGGACGGCGTTGTGCCACCACGACGCCGCTGCCAGTGGCGCTATGGCCACGCTGACGTGGCGTCCAGCGGCCGTCGTGCTTTGTAGCTTGGCTCCGTTCCGGACGGCGTCGTGCTGTTTCGGTTGGCTCCGCGTGTGGTGGCGTCGTGCGCCTTAGGCGGAAATAATCCCCAGCCCAGCCCAGCCCACACTTAGCTACCCAGAAGTTAACCTCTTCCCGTGAGAGGAACACGAGCTGGAACAGCATGGCGCCGCCGCTCTCCTCCCCACTCAAATCCCTGCTCTAAAACCGCAGATTTGAAGCCACTTTCGGTGGATTTTCTTCCCTTTGCAGTACTTAAGGTAATCCCCTCCGATTCCCTCAAATTCCTACTCTATAACCATCGATTTGGCCTGATTTGGTTAACCCTAGTTCAACCAATAATTTCTGATTTATGTGTGGTTCTTTTGTAATCTAAGAGTATGCAATCTGTGAGTAGGAACTTAGTTTGTAGTGATTTCGTTTTTGCGTTTGGGCCGTCGTTTGCTTGGGCACGCAGCAGCCGTAGCATCGGCCGCATATCGCACGAGGCGGAGCAGAGCAGCGGCAAGCAGCGCCATGTAAAGCTGGATGTATATTACTCCAATTGGGTTTTGATGTTGTAGTAAATCATCCGGCTCAGCTTGTTAGATGTTTTAGTTTGGTCCTTCAGATAACTAAGTTGCAAATCAAATTTGTGCATATGAATTCTTATGGAGAACAGTTATGCCACTTTGTGTCGTAAAAATACTAACTTGTTTGTATTTTCTCACATATGTAGGATGGAACCGGAATCTATCCTAGATGACCATTATGACAAATGGCACCGCGGAAGGATTATGGCGGAGAAGGGAGAGGTTTTCAAATGGTTGCATTTGAGGTGCCATGAGGTCCATGGCAAGAAGATGCCATATGATGAGCGATACACACGGTATATCAAGAAGACCGGACTTCTCCCTTTCGTCCACCTTGTGTCCCGGTCGACGCCGCATATGAACCCATGCGCGATCACGGCACTTGTTGATCGATGGAGACCGGAGACACATAGTTTCCACTTGCCTTGTGGGGAGATGACAGTCACTCTGCAAGATGTTTCCATGATCCTGGCACTTCCTATCAAAGGGGAACCTGTGTGTCGGAGCACATCTTCTGATGGATGGCGTGAAGCGATGAGGGATCTCATTGGGAACGCGCCGACGACGGAGAAGATGTCGGCTGGTGCTCCTTATTCTTGGATCCAAAGGAACTTCAAGAAGTGCCCCGAGGGCGCCGAGGACGAGGTGGTTGAGATGTATGCTCGGGCATACTTGTGGTATGTTGTGAGTAGGGTTCTTTTCTCAGACGGCACTGGATCGAATGCCTCCTTCATGTGGCTCCAGCTATTTGCGGGTTGGGAACATAATCTCAGTTGGGGAACAGCGGCACTTGCTTACTTGTACCGACAGGTAATAACTTGTACCACCTGGATTGTTGTCTTTCTTCGCTACATTGTTCATTACTTGTACCCTGGATTGTTGTCTTTATTCGGTATATACATATTGTTTTTGAATGTGCAGTTGGACGACGCGTGTTGCAAAACGGGAAAAGGAGCAAGTATTGGTGGTTGTATGCTTCTATTGTCCATATGGTCGTGGTTGCGCTTGCCAGTTGGCCGTCCCATTGAGATGCGCCGGAATGATTGGAATGATCATAGAGACCCATTACGTTTTCCTACTGCGGCGTACATATGGGACAATACAGAACCTTTCCATGGTGAATCTAAGGAATGCTACATGAGGTACATCAGCCAACTCGACGCTCTTACCCCGGAGAAGGTAATAATTTGATTGGTCTTTATTTCAATTTGCTTTCCACCACATGGCTCAACTAACCTCAGGCTTGTATTACGCATAGGTGACATGGGAGCCCTATGGAGAGCCCGGGAGTATTGCTCGACATATATTGTTTAGGCTGAACCCGAAGTGTCTAGAAGAAGCACATCTTTGGCGGATGACTTGTCCATTGATATGTTTTTATGCAGTTGAGTACCATCTACCAGATCGGGTGATGAGACAGTTTGGTTTGTTACAAGAGACCCGCCGCCATGGAAAGACACTAGAATAGAGTTGCACGAGTGAGTCCTTCATACATAACATATTCATGACCTACTGAATATACTGCTGACTATGATTTTAAACTTCCAGGTTGGATAAAATAAGGCAGAAGAAGGAGAAGAATTGGCCCATCCGTCACAGGCACTACATCAACAAGTTCAAGGCCATCATTCGGAGGATTGAGGACCCAAAAACAGTTCCGGTTCCTCTGCAACCATTCGATAGCGAAGCATTCAACCAGTATCTTTTCTGGCTAGGTAGTGTGTCTCGTTTGTACATAAAGCCGCCGGCTTTTGCACCCGTGGACGTAGGAGACGGAACATATCCGGATGATGAGGACATGGCCAAGTTGGATTATAACAGACGCACAAGAGAGGGTAGAAACCCGGACCCCACACGTGAACTCCGATTTGTGGTAAGTATTTAATGCATTTGTACTTCTTATGGTGAAGAGAGCAGGCATGATAACTTCATTATTTTGGTAGCGTGAGGAGGTCTCCCGAGTATTGAGCGATGCTGAGTTAGCATTGCAATCCGGGACCGAGTCCACCCTTCGAGTTTTCGCTGAGGTACGAGTGAGATAATTTTGTTTCCATTCATGCATGTTTCTTGAAATGTTCTAACATTACCACCCTCCAATCGCAGCGCACGAAGAATTGGGCCCGTGGCTTATGTGCTTTGCTTGGTTGCCGTACCATCGAGGCCGCCTCACCGACGCGGCCAAGTCCCACTTCTTTTTTTGCTTGTTAAGCCCTAGAATCTGCCTATTTGTTTCCTCGCTATAATTTAGGAAATACTCGTTCAACTTTTGAAAGGTATATTCCGCTATTGCTGTCACAGGCAATTGACGGACACCTCTCAGAACACTATTGAAGCATTCGGCCATATTGGATGTCATGTCACCGTACCTCATACCACCATAGTCATAAGCTCGTGCCCACTTCGACCTCTCTGTCATGTTCCTTCTGAGAAACTCCTTGCCCCCATCATTGGTGAGACCATACAATCTGTTGTACAACTTAGTAAAATGTCGAGCGGTGAAGGCGAGACAACAATCTTGTAGATCGTCCGCAAGCTCTTTGCTCCCACATGCTCCGTAGAAGTTGGACACGAAATGCACTGTGCACCATCGATGGTGCACACGAGCGCACTACGGAATGTCCTTCTCAACTGTGTTGAGTATCCCTTGATGGCGATCTGAGATGACGCAAACCTCTCTGATCGGTTCAATAACCTTTGTCCTCACTAGGTGCATGAACCACTCCCAATTGTCATTGTTCTCCACAGTTACCAAAGCAAAAGCCAAAGGCAACAATTGGTTCGCAGCGTCATGAGCTATGGCAACCAACATTGTGCCCTTGAACCTCCCGGTCAAAAATGTGCCATCAATGGATATAACCGGCCTGCAATGCTTGAATGCCCTTATGCTTGGCCCGAATGCCCAAAATGCACGACCAAATACTCGGACACTTTCACCTTTCATAGTCCTAGTCTTTGTTCCAAGAGGCTCCACCACATGATATGTTCCCGGGTTTCTTGCCGCCATAGCTCCCAACAACCTAGGGAGGCGGTTATATGCTTCTTCCCAATCACCATACAAAATCTTAAATGCCGCTTGCTTGGCCTTCCACGCCTTCCCATACTTCACCTTGTAACCAAAAAGTTCATTTATCAAGTCTATCACCCCCTTAATTGTATATGTAGGGAGTGATCTTATGTTATTGGCAACTCTATAAGCAATGAAAGCGGAGGACAATTGACGGTGATCATCCGCAACTGTGGTATCACGGATATCCTTGCCACTGCATGTATGAATAGATTGGCAAGTTACAATGCTCCATTGTGGCCCTCCTCCGAATGGTCTTGCACGCACAACCCACGAACATCCTTTGTCCTCACACTTGACTGTGTAGCGCACCTTAGCATCCGAGTGAACCACCTTGTACGGTCGATGGTACTTAACCGCGTAGTCCTTGATCCACATTTGAAATTCCAACAAACTTTGAAATTTCACTCCGGGATTAATCCCATACTTTTTGGGTTTCCTATCCTTTTTAGCGGATACCCTTGGTTCAAGCACTCTACTAATACCACCATCAACTATAGCCTTATTCGCAAGGCTAAGATCTCGAAACAATGATGGGCGATGAGCACGGCCTACTACCTTCTTGTGAGCTGCGGCTTCTTTAGCCGTTAGCCCATCCTCATCAACATCTTCGTCGGGCCCTTCATCCTCCGAGTCTGATGCATGAGATCGCAAATAAGGGAGGTCATGGTCCATGTCCTCCTCTATGCAATTTGCCTCCACGTCACCGACTTCATTCTCACGGAGCCCATGCTCCGCGTCATCGCCCTCGTAGTCACCACCCTCCGTTTCCTCCTCTTCATATTGGTCATTACGAACCGGACTCATTGGAGGTTGGCTCATTGGAGGTTGGCTCATTCGAGTGTCGTACACATCGGCACTATGATGCTCAGACGGCTCATCGCGAGCACATGGGGAAGCATGCCGGTTCAAGTCGATGCTCAACCGAGCAACAAACTTCCTTGTGGCAAATAACTCGAGAGACTTATCTTGGGAACCCTCCACAATCTCCTTGTATGCACTCCAATTCAGCTCCGAGTCAACGGGCATTATCTTCAACCGATTGTGATGTCCAAACCCGGCATTATACCTTCCAATCAATTCACATGCATCACTTGGCTCCATCCACTTCAAATCGAATCGAATTCTTTCAACAACCTCGGCGTAGGTAGGACTAGTGGTGAATACCATAACTACCTCCTTTGGGTCAACACACTCGGCATTCCCTTTCAAAAAAGCCGCTTTGTTCATATGATGAACATTCACAATTCTTGCCATCTAAAAAAATGACAACAATCCAAATGCATCAAGATCTTTCATAACCCTAACCCTAAGCACCAATTTAAACACCTAATATTTCATAGTCATCAAACCAAGAACCATTGGCCAGAGTTTCATTATGCAAAATCTAGGGTTTCATTACTTGAGAAGAAAAGCACCAAATCCACGAAATTTATTGGACAAAAAGGGGGAGAATAGGGGAGATTACCTCTTGGGCCTAAAGGGAGTCGAAATCCACCAAGAAACGCCACAGATCTGAGGGATTTGATGGAGAACTTAGGTGGGGGAGTGAGAGAGAGACGAACCACTGGTGGGGGTCGGGCTTCGGAGGTGGAAGAAAACCTTTTGCTGCTAAGGACATCGCAGATGCGGGCCTGAGGGTTATTTCCGCCAAACAGGCATGGCTCCATTGCGGGCGGAGCCAAGCTACAAAGCATGACGCCGTCCAGGATGGAGCCAAGCTACAAAGCATGACGCCGTCCAGGATGGAGCCAAGCTACAAAGCACGACGGCCGCTGAATGCCACGTCAGCGTGTCCATAGCGCCACTGGCCGTGGCGTCGTGGTTGCACAACGCCGTCCCGGATGGCGTTATGGTATGAAGCTTGGCTCCGTCTGGTGCGGAGCCAAGCAAAAGGATCAATTCGTGAAATCTTTTCTGGGACAGGTTATTTCGTGTGTTGTTACCAGAAATAGGTCAGTTTTGTCAAAATCGACCAGCCACGGCAGTGCAGTGGCCCGGCGCGGCGAGGGCGGGAATCTCTGGCGGTGGCGTGGTGGTGGCATCTGCGTTCGTTTTCGCCGGGTACGGCCGCCTGTCGGGCTCCGCATGCATGCGTGCCTTGTCCATGGCCGGCAACGCTCCTGCCCGGGCGCCCGCACGTTTTCTTGGCGTCGCGGAATACTTTGACTGGACAGGACCAGGAGAGCCAACCACGATGATAAGAGCATCTCCACCACCCATGGTTTACTAAAAATCCTCAAATAACTAAACTGCCAATTTTCACTGAAAATTAGAGCATCTCCAGCCATTGGGTCTCCCCAGGCCGAAATTCGGCGCTATTTAGCGCCGGATGGATGTAAAGTTTGGTCTGAGAGGCCCATTTTTTCAGCGACGAGCTTAGGATGGATGAAAATTTTAAATAAATGTAGGCGAATTAGGCAAAACAAGACGAGATACGTTCAAACATAAGCGAAATTTAGAGTATTTAACATATATAGGCAAGTTCGTACATATATAGGCCGAATTCGTAATATATTTGAATTCAGCCACAGGGAAACGGAAACTAAAGCTAGAACACGGCGATCTACATGCCGAAATGGCGGTAGAACGACGTGTAGTCGCCGCCGTCGTCGTCGTCGCTGGAGTTGTCGGCGTCCTCGGGCGGCGGCGCCTCGTACCAACGGCTTGAACCCTGGCCAGGGTTGCCGCGTGGCGACGTCGGCCGATAGAGCTCGTCGTCGCTGCTCTCCTCGAGCTTGATGAGCGGCACGAGCGCGACGGTCGGTGTGGCGGTCGATGCGGCGCGGACGGTGCGGCGGTCGGTGCGGCGAGGACGGCGCGGCGTCGCGCGGCCGCTAGGTCCAACAGGCGCCTCTGCTGCTCCACCTCCTGCCGCTCCCAGTCCCGCTGTCGATGGTGCTCCTCGGCAATGCCCTCCGATAGGGGCTTAGGGTTGGTGGAATCCTGCAAGCTGACACGAGACATCGGTTCACAGACAAGCGGGGAGAGCGATTTACCCAGGTTCGGGGCCCTCGGTGAGGTAAAACCCTTACGTCCTGCCTGTCTGTTCTTAATTATGATGATAATGGGTTACAATGGGGTGCCGAATAGTTGGCTGAGATCTCGTCGAGATGGCTAATTGCTAGGGAGACCTAGCTCTAAGCTTCTGTTGGCTAAGATCGCTAAGATTGATTGTGTCCCTTGACAGCCCCTCTCCTGGCCTTTATATAGGAGGCCAGGTCTCAAGAGGCCTAGTCGAGTACGACTAGGTTTACAGTAGATCTATCTCTAGACTTTCCTTGTTCGGCTCCTTCCGTGTCTTGTACTCCAAGATATCTTCCGTTGCATCGTTCTAGCGGCCCATCTCGCCACCGATTACCTTTATGGGCCTCCAACTAGGAAACATAGGGTAAGGAAACATTGGTTACCCGAAGGGTAATGCCCACGTCAGTAGCCCCCGAGTGTCTAGCCGAAGGTAGTTCGGGTAGAGACTAAAGCATGCCTCTTCCCAAGGTTCTTCTCCTTGATTGTTCTTGAATCTGCATCATGTTCTTCTGTCGGGTGCGCGTCAGCGCTCCCGATGGGAGTAGCCCCCGAGTCTAGGTACGGATGCTTGCAATCCGTGCGTAGACTCAAGTTGTACCACTCGAACATTTTTCTCTGTCGAAGTTTGTCTGCAAGTCTTCGTAGGTCATCCGACATATTTTCCTTATGCAAGGGATGATAAGTAACGTGCCCAACTTTTGTTGGTTAACTGCCGATGGCAAAACAGCGTTACCCTACACAGAATCAACTCCCCGGGCATGATCCTGGAGTGCAAAAAAGTTCCGTCGGGTGCGCGTCAGCGCTCCCAATGGGAGTAGCCCCCGAGTCTGGGCACGGGTGCTTGTAACCGAGCGCAGACTCGAGTCGAACAATTGTCCCTTTCTTCAAGTCTTCTTTTTATCGGGTGCGCGTCAGCGCTCCCGATGGGAGTAGCCCCCGAGTCTAAGTGCGGATACTTCATAGTCTGTGCTTAGACTCAAATCTTTTCATCCGATAACTTTTCATTTTTCCTTCGAATGCACCTATCCTTTTTTATGACGTCATTGATGACGCTCTACTGATACCTTGATTCTGACTGACAGGACGTAACCGGCTGGGCCTATTCCTCTTTTTTTTTTGCACAGTCACCAAGGTGTCTCCTCGATTTCTGCAACCTTCAATAGAAAAGATTACCGAACGGATCGGAGGCAACGACACGTGCCCCACTCAGTTCTCAAGTTCCCCTTAAAATCTCCAAAAGGCGAAAAAATCCCTAATCCTCTTCCTTATTTTCCGTAGCATCTCCTCGTTCTCCTCCTTCTTCCTCCCTTCGCCGCTGCTGCGCCGCCACCTCTACTTTTCTGATCTTTCCCCGGATCTCACAATGGTGAAGAAGAAGGGCGTCACTGCCACTGCCATTTCTACTAGCGGAGGCGCCGCTGCCAAATCTTCCTCGACTCTTCCAAAGGGAGGCGCCCCAAGCGCTCCTCTCCCAACTCCGGCGCCGCCAAGCTCGGTGGCCAAGCCCGGAGATTGGGTAGCGTCGACCGTCACCAAGCGTGATGAGAAAAGATCCCGAAGCCTGGGATTAATCTCCTCCGACGAGGGGAATGTGATCTTTCCAGGTGTGATTTCTCGGCCTAGTCCCCCTGCTGGCTTTACCGTGATGTTCTTATCTTTCCTATATCGAGGCCTTTCGCTTCCCACTCATGAATTCCTCCTCCATCTCCTGCGAACTTATGAAATCCAACTATGGCAACTCACTCCCAACTCCATCCTTCACGTTGATGTGTTCATCACCCTTTGCGAGGCGTTTCTGGGTATCAAACCTCATTTCGGGTTGTGGAAAAAGATCTTCTATGTGAAGAGATACAGCAGTAGTAATGGATACTTTGTCACCGGAGGAGTGGGGTTTGTAGCCCGTTCGGAGGTCAATTACTTCAATTTCCCAATGAGAGAATCCGTGCAAGGGTGGAGGCTGAAGTGGTTTTACGTCAAGGACTCCCTGTCACCCGAATCTCACCTTCCTTGCTTTGCCGATGTCTCTGAGGCCAAGCCCAAGAATTCCTGGAAGAACATTCTCTCACCCGACGAAAGAGTAGCAGCGGAAGAATTATTTGCCAAATTTCTTCGAATCAAAGAGGCCGATGGCCAAACTATGGTCGGCACAGAGGTGGCAGTGGTGTTCTTGAAACGTCGAGTCCAACCAGTCATGGCCAGAGTTCACCCGATGTGGTTGTACTCAGGTCCAAAGGATGAAACCAGGATTAATGCTGCCGATCTGTCGGAAAAAGAGTTGCTTGACGAAGTTCGTCGCCTTACTTCCTTTAGCCAGGAAGACTCGATCCCGTTAATATCTTCTTACACTCCTCTCGATGCTGATCTTCCGCCACCAAAGGTAACCTTCTTTCGTCGTCCTTACCATGCTACTTTTACTTAGCTAGTATGATTGCTTTTATTCTTACTTGTTCTTCTTTTCGACAGGCCCCCTGATGACCCACAAGTATAGGGGGTGTATCGTAGTATCTTCGATAAGTAAGAATGTCGATCCCAACGAGGAGCAGAAGGTGTTGACAAGAAGTTTTGATGAAGAATTCACTGTAAATGCTCACAGACAAGTATTCAGGGGGTTTTGATGTAACAGATGAATAAAGTACAAGTAAGTAAAATGCGAGAGAAATAATTGCAGAGAGTGGCCCAATCCTTTTTAGCACAAAGGACAAGCCGGTTTGTTTACTTATAATGACCAAACGTTCTTGAGGACACACGGGATTTTTTAGTCTAGTGCTTTCGCTACATACAGCTGATTAATCTTCATTGTTTTGATAAGTGTTGTGTGGGTGAACCTATGCTAATGTACCACCCTTCCTAGGACTAATACATACTTGTGATTATACCACTTGCAAGCATCCGCAACTACAAGAAAGTAATTAAGATAAATCTAACCACAGCCTTAAACTCTGAGATCCTGCGATCCCTCCTGCATCGATATACCAACGGGGGCTCGAGGTTTCGTCACTCCAGCAACCCCGCAATTGGCAAACGAGTACAAGATGTATTCCCCTAGGCCCATAAATGGTGAAGTATCGTGTAGTCGACGTTCACACGACACCACTAGAAGAATGACACTACAACTTAAATATCATAACATTGA
>NC_061510.1:379330721-379429966 GCF_022539505.1 Lolium rigidum
TTACGAGTCGTTCTTCTGGAGCTTTATTTGAAGTTTTACCTCACTGTATAGTAGGAGGTTGTGTTGATCTTATGTAAACAGCTCGTGTGTACTTCTATAGACATACCTTGGACTCGCATATGTTTCTGTTGTACCACTCTGAGAGATGTAATATGGGTGGAACGGTGTTTCACTTGTGTTATGTCAACGACTTGTGTACTACACCATGCAGTGGTACGCTGGGTCATCACACCCTAAACCCTAAACTATACCTAACCATAAATCCTTACCTTGAACCTAAACCCTAGCCCTAACCCTACACCTAACCCTAACCAGTAGATCAGGCACACCCTCGATCGTGTGATAATGGCTCTAGCTGCGGGGTATATGTGCCAAAGGGTCCCAATCTTAGTTCTCAATGTGTATATGTCCTAAAAAAACCTAAAAGAATGAAAAAGTACATTGGTGCACCCTCGCGCGGAGAAGTCTAGGGGGTAGACCCGCCGGGGCACACATACCGCTGTTTTTTTGGGGGAGGAGGGGGAGAACGACCGCCGGAGCACCGGAACCCCACCAAATCTTGCATGTGAACCTATGATATGTGTGAAAGTGTGGTGCAAGGTGTAATGGTGCAAAAGTAGCTCGCCGGTGTGACCTTCCTCACATTTGGGCGATAACACTTAGCAGATTTTCCGAAGCGCATACCCTGATATATGTGAGGGATGAACATGAAGAGTAATTTTGTATTGCACATTGCAGTTTATCGTTGCCGTGCGTGCTACTGGCTCCGTGCAGCAGCTCATGGCAAAGAAAGGCTGCACGGCCAAGCCTATTTTCCTCCGTAGATCCACAAGTGCCCTACAATGCCAGGTTGATTCCAAGTAAGCCAAACCAAGGCGTGAACTGTACGTGGGCAGTGTTGCATTATTGCCGTGACGACCATGAGCGTTATCAGCCGGGTACTCGTAACATACTGCTGGCGTGGGTCTATTGTGCTGCGGCGAGGGGGCACGCCAGCCGTCGGCGTCCGGGTACGGGCCGCGGCGTGTCGAATCGACCGGACACGCCACGTCGTCTGTCATGACCGAGACCCGGACGACCGGTCTGAGATGCTGCTCGCGCTTTTTGCAGGGGAGGAGGACACGCGACAACAATCTCCATTCCCCGGTGTACAACATGCATGGCCATGGCCGGCAGCGGCTGCCGGTAAGAGGAAGCGGCAGTACTGTAGGGCTGCTGCACGCGTGACACTGTGTCTATACGGAAACTGCAGCGTGCGTGCTTGCGTTTTCTCTCGTTCAGACACCAGTGTATAGTCCTAGAGCAGCGCAAGAACATCGTAGACATGCATTTCCAAAAAATAAAAAAAATGCACTAGCTGGTTCCATATACTCCCTCCGTCTAAAAAAGTGTCTTAAATTTATCTACGTACGGATGTATCCCTAATTAAAATGTATCTAGATAAAAGTTAGGCAACTATTTTTAGACGGAGAGAGTATAAGCACTCTCTTCATTCCGAATTAAATACCCCACATTTATCTAGATTTACTTATATGTACACAAACATGTGATACTTAGTTTGAAACGAAGTATTATGGAGCGTGCAAGGTTTTTTTGTGGTAATTGGTTGCTGCCATTGGATGACAAGAGCAGTTAATCTCGTTAGGCCAAGATGTAGGGTACCTATGCAGGCCGGAAGAAGTGATCAGACTGCTCGAAGCTTTTACCTACAAAGAAAACTGCCGGACGACCAAGCTTTTTGACATGATGTTACTACGGAGTATGGTCGCTTCACCTCACCCCTCACATCAAACGCTACAATGAAGCTCACGGTCGTAGGAACGGTTCTCTTTTCTGAATTTTGATCATGGCACCGCCAAAAGCGCTTGCATTGACAGAATTGTAATCATGTGGTGGTGATCAGGGACATACATGTGAAAACGCTAACTGGGAGCACAGCTCAGATACAAAAGCCAGGGCACTGAAGAGACGCCAATCAGGTCCATTGTTGCCCGGCCTTTCTTTCCGAACGGTGAAAAAAATATTTGCCCCTGGCTTGTGCTACGAACTTAAAATGAAAATTACGACTGGCCCACCTCCAAGCATGATTTTCTCGAATTCTTCGCACCTGCAATTGCCCAATGATCTGCCTCCTTGTTAAGGAAACCGTCACATATTTCTCTCATTCAAAATTTCCCAGTTATAGGTAAGGTGAGCGAGGCCATGGCCTCACGGTTGGGTGTGGAGCCATCGGACATGTTGTCCCATCAATTCTTGATTGTTTGTGACGGACATTATTGAAGACCTAGAGAGCGGAGCCCAATTTAATCCCTCATGAAGTACAAAATTCTATTGGTGAAACGACAATTGATCAATCGACGACGAAGATATGTAAGCCCATTTCTGCACTCGTTTTCATAGTGTGCATAAACGACAATTTTGTCAACCTCTCTTTTCCAATCAGTCCGCCATCCATAGCCGATTTTAAATGGTACATGATTTTTATTTACTTTTAAAGGAGCACAAACCCTTTTCATATTGGTCCAAGGTAGCCCTAAGGAAAGCTTTGTTGCCCCAGCCTCGTCCCGAAGGATTGAACGACATCACGAGTAGCAACTTGTGTTGTGATGGATTGGCCCATATTGCCCCAGCTGCATGCACATAACTTGTGTGGGACAAGGATTGCAAACAAAATTTGAATTTGAAATTCAAGATTATTACAATAGTCTTGGTCATCACCGATTACTATGTGGTTACCGGTCTACAACCAGATGGCAACCAACATTTTCTCACATGGCGCCTAGACTCAGCCCAAATTCAAATCCGACAGACAATTTTTTTGGCCAAGAAGCCTACTTTACCATAGAGGACAGTAACCACTAGGTTCTGGGACGGTGATTCTCCTGGCTTCATCCTCTCTTTTGTACATGATGTAACTCTCCTATCTAATAAATAAACGCCATGTGGCATTCCTGAAAAAAACGGTAACCATATCATGCTTGTGGCTTGATCGCTTGTTCAAACCAAATAGCGGTCCTCAGTCAAAGGTTGTCACCTCACGCATGACACAGAGAATTCTGGATGTTCTCGAGGTGGTCAAGGCAGCTCCAGCCGACCAAGTGAGTGATAAGCCACTCTTAGAGCTAGCTTTTCAAAGGTAGCAATCGTCAAGTGAAGCACACATACGTGCCACATCATGCTTGCATATCAGCTCCATGCATGCATGGGCTGCTTGTTTTGTTTGTACAGATTATTAATTTGGTCGTATGGACTGAAGCTGAGTCCATGGTTTCCGTAGCTGCTAGGGCAACGACACATGACCTTGTACTCTAGTGGAGTTGTGGACTGCATGATGGGGGAATTAATGGAGATTCCTCCTGGTATGACCAAATCCCTATGCTGTTTATGTGCTCGATCACAAGAAGGATGTTCCTTTCCTTTGCCACTTTCGGCTTTAGAGAATTTCTGTACGTGATGATTTGATGTCTTCTCAGTTGGCTGCCATGATCACACGCTGTTTGGGACGGCCCTACCCAACCCGGAGTTTACTGAACACGACGTTACGGGCAGAATGTGATGCATGGGCTCCACTCCCATGTACTACAAAATATGCATGTCGATCGAGTATCGTCCCAATTGTCGTGGTCATGCACATGTCCGCATACACTTAATTTAGCTTAATTTGACTGCCAAGTGTTCTTTTTTGTGCAGGACATAAAGTTGTTAGATACAAGATCTTCTCACCCACATTTGTACCTACACAAATTTCAGAACTTACATGTCAGATATAAGAAAACTTGGAAATAAATGGTAATAATTTGGTTCAAAATTTGAAGGATGGCATGCTACAACATGTAATACTTCCATGGATGTTTTCTGTTTTTTTTAGAAATTTAAATTTGTCATTTTGAGAGATAAAATAATATATCTATATGTCTCTAATGTACAAACCTCGTAACATGTTTTCCAAAATTTAGTTAAAATCGCATCTTTAAGTTTTCAAATTTTAGAAAATGATTCATAAACGTATGTATTAAGTAGAAACTTAACATTTTCACATCAATGTTGCAATCATTTGTTGGATATCCTCTGGTGGGTTGTGAGGTGATGAACATTTGAAACCTTTTAGGCAGCCCAAACAGGTGCAGAAACCCACTACCAATTAGAATTATGACCCATTCGCTTTCTCGACTTTATACATGATGGAGGGGGATGTTACGAACCCGATCGGGTGGGTCATCACTAGGCAGAGAGACGAATTTCACGACAGCCGTGTTGGGGAACGTGCTAGACAACAAAAAATTGCTATGAACGAACGAACGAAGATACACTATCGATGTGCAAGTAACGAGGTTATACCCTTGATGATCACGACGATCACATCAATGCTGCGAAGATGCTAAGGTAGTCGATGAAGTCCTCGAATTCCCTCAACTAAGTTATACCTCCAATTAACAAGAGTAATCTCTTCACAATGGTTTGCACGATCAAGTTCAAATAGAAGACACCTCTGAGGTAAGTACGCGTTCTGGAGTAGCGGCCTTGTGATGACATGGGCATCGAGGAATCGACGAGGTGGAGCGTCCTAGATCCAATCTAGATCGGAGAGAGAAGGGGGTCCAGAGGTGGTTTAGAGGCATGGCGCGACAGCCCTTAGGTTTCTCCCAAGGGGGTGTGACTTGCTTGGGGCTTTGGTTTGCCATGGTCGGAGCCCCTCCTTATATGGCAGACCAAGGGCAGTTCAACAACCCCCAAGGAGGAGTCCACCCAGAGAAACCGAAACCTAGTTGGATTCTACATTTTTCTATTCCATATTGTATTCTATTCCAAATAATGGTGGTTGTGTTGTTAACTTGGTGGTTCACCTCACGACCTATTTCTCCATGAGCTTTGAGCATACACAAATAGAAAGGTTATGAAAAGAAAATTTAAATATAGCACATGGAAAATCACTTGGAATGGCAGGAAAATGCCATATATGGGTATGTATGGTGGAGACAGATATTAAAAATAACTTAGTACGTGAAAGGGAGAAAGTTACCAAGAAAGAACGCACAAATGTCCACGAGTGATGTTTTGGTTTTATATTGAATTGCATCTTACACACATTTTTGAGTCTCAAAAATTTGAAATAAAAAATCACACATGCATCTTCATGTGCAACGCGCCGACATAGTCGTTTCATGAGAAATCGACTTGTCATATGGCGTGTGTAAAAAAAGATAAAATTTGGTGCTAAAAATAAGGATTTTCACTGTATCAAATTTCTCTTGTTTACATATGCATCCAAGAGCCAAATTGAATTTCCGCCAATGTCCATAATACAATCCCTTTTCCATTGTGCAAGATAAACTATGATTCTACATTAATGGGGTAAATAGAATTTATTATACTCCATCATTTCCAAAAAGCATGTCACAGATTTGTCTACACAAATATAGTAGATGCAATCATACTTTCTTTATTTTAACTATTTATCCCTTTCTTTTTCTTTTTTATCTATCCTATTAAAAATTTACTTTTATTCCAGCAGCTGAGAGATAAACATTAAGCATGTCTACCAGTGGTGTATATTCTATTGTAGAGTAAAAGAAAAGACACATGGGCTGAAGGCTTGGAAAAGTTATTTTCGTCGACAGGAATTAATTCGTTTCATATTAAGAAAAACATGCATGACAATAACAGACAGATAACATTGGTCTACCTAAACGACAGTTCAAAACTATACAACCCGGCCCACCGTTCATCATTCCGATGAGCCTCACTCAGTCCGGCTCCCACTCTAGCTAGTGACTAGTACATTCCTCAATAATATCCCGATGTACCAAGCAGACAACAAAATGTACAAGGTAATTACAAATCAAGACAAAGCTAAGCCTCTGAACACAGACAAAGGCACAGAAACAGAAAGAAAGCACAGCTAGCCCTAGCGCCCGATCGATCAGTCCATCGACGATCCCTCGCCACCTCTTTATAAACACCCCAACCCCAGTGCCACTGCCCCACCTCAAACCCCCATGATCTGATCCACAAAGCTCCTGAAAGCCACCACACCTCGCCTTTGCTCGCCCTCTCCAAGAACCACCCCTCATCTCTGCTGCAAGAAGCCTTTTTTCGAGTTCGAGTTCGAGTGTTCGCCCTCCATCACCATGATCCAAGAACTCCTCGGAGGGACACCCATGGACCAGCAGCTCAAGTGCGGCGGCGCCAACGCCGCGGACCAGCACCACCCCTCGCTCCCCATGGTGCTGCAGCCCATCTCCTCTAACCCGTCCCCCACGTCCTCGTCCACCTCGTCGCGGTCCTCGACGCAGCGGTCACCCTCGGCTACCTCCTCGCCGCAGGGTCCGCCGGGGCCGGAGCAGGCGCCGCTGCGCTGCCCCCGGTGCAACTCCTCCAACACCAAGTTCTGCTACTACAACAACTACAACCTCACCCAGCCGCGCCACTTCTGCAAGACCTGCCGCCGCTACTGGACCAAGGGCGGCGCGCTCCGCAACGTCCCCATCGGCGGCGGCTGCCGCAAGCCGCGCCCCATGCCGGCCCCCGTCGCCAAGGCGCAGCCTTCCTCGTGCAAGTCCGTGCTCGGTGTCGGCACCGCGCCGTCCCTCGGCCTCGGCATGGGCGTGGGGGTGGGCGGACCCATGTCCTGGGCCTCCGCGCCGCAGGCCGCCACCGCGCAGCTCATGGCGCTGCTCAACAGCGCCAGGGCCGGCTACGGCGGCGGCAACGTGCACAGGCTCCTCGGCCTGGACACCATGGGGCAGCTCCAGGTGCTGCCGGGCTCGGCCCATGGCATGTCGCCGTCGCTGTGGCCGCCGCAGCCCACCCACCGGGCGACGATGCCTCCTCCACCAATGCACCTCGACTCGCAGCTCAGCATGGGCTCGCTGGGGCTGGGCCAGGGCCACCACGACCTGCTGTCAGGGCTCGGGCTCAAGCCGCCCTCGTCGTCTCCGTCGCAGCTGGCGACGAGCTACTACAGCGACCAGCTGAACGCGGTGGTGAGCAACGGCAACTCTGTGCGCCCGCCCGCGTACGACTCCCCTGCGTCGTCCTACCCATGCTCCACCGCGATGTGCTCCCTCCCGCCGGCTGCGTCGCCCGTCTCGGCGGCGCCGCCCAGCCTCAGCGTCGGGATGGATCATCAGCAGCCACCCGTGACGTCCTTCGCCCCGCAGGAGATGCAATACTGGAGCGGCGGTCCGGCGTCCATGTCCATGGCGTGGCCGGACTTGCCCACCCTCAACGGCGCCTTCCCATGATGGACACCGAGTCAGTCGACGACGACATCGCATGCATGACAGCAGTAGTGTAGCTCAACGTAGCGTAGCTCTTGTGGCGCTCTTTCATTTTCTCAGGTGTGAGATGAACTCGTGGGGAGGGTTTAACTAAGTTTTTCTTATATCAGCAGTGTTTTTTGTTAATCAGTGGGGGGTTTGATGAGTAACTTGGTCTAGTGTCTATTTAGATTTCTCGGTATGGGTAATATGGTATACTAGTGTCTAGTGAGATCAATGGTATAAGGGTGGGTTTGTAGTTCAAGAATTTGTCTACTTTCATGTGATGTGCTTGTAAGGTTTACATTTCCTGCAATCTGCTGTGTACTTATATGGCTGCAAATTTATCTTTGGTTCTCAGAAATGCAAAAGTACACAGGCTTGGTTGTCTCACGCAAGTACTGCAGAAGGGATCAGCTCCTTTGTTTGCTTTCCAGTACGTACTGATCTGTGTTTTTTGGACCATATGTGTTCATTGATCCTTCTCTGATTCTTCTTTCTGTAAATCAGTGTGAACCCGGCCATCCTATCCTTGCTGAGGTGATTGTTTACTTACTGCATGCAAAATTCACCTGACTAAAGTGTAAGAACGACAGGTAGGTTAATGCCGTAAAAGATCTAGGTCCCAATGATTGGTCACTCAAATAACTTCATTTGATTTCAAATAAAAACATGGTACGCCGTCGGCATACTCTCGTGAAAAAAAAATCAATTGATGCTTCAACAACTTCATGATTAAAATTGGGCGTCAAAGTAGGCAAAATAAACAGCAGCCCGGAAACATTATAGGCCCTTTTGTGACATACTACATATTAATAATCTGGAATTAGAAACCAGCACTAGTGAGCCTGAAGTTGCAGTATCCATACATACACTCGAAATCATAGCCATATACTAACCTATAGATGGATTAACTTGCCATCTCTAGAGTTTGTATTAATGCTACTATGTCCAGTTCTATCTATATATATCTGATTAAGAGCATCACTAGCAGATCTCCTAAAAACCGGTTCTGCAGAAATTGTATCCAATACACTGCAAGACGTTTTACGGTACGAAACTGTAGTCGGCAAGAACATATACCCCAAAATCTCAGGGACATGTACAATTCTTTTTTGTTCTCCCTCTCCCATCTTCTTCACTTGACTGCACACGCCCTGATAGTCGGTGCCGCCGCGGGCGCCCCGCCTGACCTCAACATGACAGCCATATCTTCGTGCGAAGCATCGACGGCGAGGTCAGCCAGCCTCATCCACGGACTTCTAGGCCTGCCTCTTGCCCTAGCTCGCCCTATTGGGTTGCACCGGGCTCCAACCTCGTCCTCCTCCACCTTGGCGGTTGTAATTTTCGAGGATTTGGTTGTTTGAGCCTAGAAATCAATGATTGATTTGGGAATTAAAGGTTGGCACCGGAATGGAGCTTAGGAGGCGGCGCCGGCGCGAGCGGTTACTGCTGAAGTTTCACCCCCGCCAACTATTTTCAAGCCATGGGGGAAGTGGAAACGTGCGGATGAAATCTGGAAATCTGCAGTACAAACGGGTTTATTTGGGGGATGCTGGAGTTTTTTTTTGTGTACCACTAGTTTTGAGAGGTGTATTTCATCCATGTTTTTTCGACCAAAGTCGCAAAAAAAACAAATATTTTGCAGTTTTGGTCTGTTTTTACGGGATCTGCTAGAGATGCCCTAAGGCAAAATAGTATCTCCATTCGATTATCTCGCAATGTGTCCCACATATGATCCTGCCATGCCATGCAAGATATCATAGGTAGTGTATAAGCTTGTGTGGTCCACCGTCCATGCACTATGGTATGAAGTATGAACCTATGCTAGTAATGCCGAGTAATGGTAATAGTCTGATAATGTTGCCATTAACAGGCGAAGGGTCAGATAAAAAAAAAACAGGCGAAGGGTTCGGCTATGTATCTGTGAGGCCACAGATGTTGTCCATGTTGAGTAATACTACCTCCGTTTCAAGGAATAAGGCGCACACGTATTCCAAGACGAACTTTGACCATAAAAATTGAGTAACAAAATCTTGATTATATTATATGTAATTAGTATCGTTGGATTCGTATTGAAAAGTACTTTTTAATGATATTAACTTCATACAAATAATTTTTATATATTTGAAGTAATTCTTGGTCAAACAAAAAGCTCGTAAAACGAGGGCGCCTTATTCCTTGAAACGGAGGTAGTATTGGATGGTGCATGAATGATTGGGCCATGATGGATGGTCTGATGGGCACGCTAAATGCATGGGACCATGTATGCATACGAGCACGCATACGTTAGCGCGTTCAAACTTTGTCTGTGAATCATCCGGCAGGGCGAACACGTCAGGCCTGCGCAAACTTTTATCTTTGAATGATTCCAGTTCGTTCAAACTCGCTTTAAGCTCTGCCTTAGAGGAGAAGATAGAGTGTGTGAAGAGTGCTGACACCGTCTGTGTTCTCGGCTGGAACGGAGCACGCAGGTATGCAGAGAGAGGCATATGGGACACAAGACTACGCCGGTGCAGTCAAGCGTGGCAGACTGGCAGGGAGGGGAAAAGAGACTGGCCGGTCGGCGAGGCCATGCATGGCACGCCAAAGCAGGCCGATACGTACATTCACCAAATCACCACTGTGTTGTTTGTTGTTGCCCTGCCTGTAGAGAGAGATAGAAGGTGAACTGTAGACGTGTAGAGAGAGGGTGTACTGGGAGGGAGCATGCATGCAGCCTTCGGAAGGTGCGCTCGCAAGCAGCAGGATACGGCCGGAGTCTGGGACGGCAGGTGGATTCGATTCTCCCGTCCAATGGGCAGCCACTGATCTCCTGCAAGGTGCAGCCTTTGTTTGCTTGCTTGGGGTTGGTGGAGAGAGGCTACCCTAGCCATAGCTCCCTTTTGTTTTTGTCGCTGCCTCCCACGCAAACATGCATGCAAGCATCGATCCGTCCATCGCAGCAACAACACTACTGTACTCCATACGACACACTGGCTCAGCTAGAGCGAGCAGATGAGCTAGAAGCTAGCTTGAGGAGGAGGTGGTGGTGGTGGTGCGTGTCCTCGGAACACGCGTGGAAATATTCCGTCTCCGTTCATCGATCGCCCGCATCGAGGAGCACGCTGCTTTTCTTCTACTGTGCGTCCATATGGCAACGGGGACACTAACCACTGGTTATTGCTCAACCATAACCATCCCCGAGCATGAAAACTTTCTCCGTCCCCATCCCCACTAACTGTCATGGGGCCAGTTCTTTTACCATCCCCATCTCCATCGGGTAAACAAATAACCATCGGTTAACCATCCCCGTTTTAGCTAGTAACTATGAGTCCAAAATAAAATGACAACATGGTAGAATGACAGGGCTGGCTAGATCAGGAGATTAGGAAGGAGAGGCGAGCGTTTGGGAGTTGGGATTTGGGGACTACGATAGTTGGAGGCGAGAGGGGAAATTGAGCACCATAGGATTAGGGTTTTCTCGTATCTATATATACCTATCTTGTACCCTAGTGCCACATGTCATGTGCCTAACGGGGATTTCATGGTTATCGGGTATGGATAGTGGTAACACGGACCCATCCCCACCTTACCTAATGGGGAGAGTTTGTCTCCAATAAGATCCCCACGGGGATGAAGTACTAACCAAAACCGTCCCCTAATAGGTGAATTAACCACCGGGGATCGGGGAATGGGGCCCCATTGCCAAATTGAACTGTGCGAGGAATAGAAACCCGATAGTCTTTATCCTGTCTCGCTCTCTCTCTGGCCCACCGAAGGAAGGGGTTGTTTCTTTGTTGGGAAAATCTACCGAAAGGCGCCGCACAAGCAGTGCCCCCGTGCGGCGCGTCACGTTGCATCGCGTGCCTATAGGGACGGCTCCACTCGGACTTATCTATTGATTTTTATTTCACCTTATCTCCTCACGGTTTCTTTCAGCCACACAATTCTCTCTCCCAAACCAAAACATCCGGTAGAGGCAGAGCGCCGCGCCGGAGAGTTTCCAGAGCACCGGCGTAGAAGCGCGCATGGAGGAGACACGTCGTAGGAACTCTGCTAGGACGCCGCCGATGAGCTTTGAGGACGAGGCGCGCCGCGGTGAGGATTCCGTTAGGCCGCCGCCGGCGAGCGCGAGAAGGTGGCGTTTCGCGGTGAAGGCTCCGCGGCCGCCGATGAGCGCGAGGAGAAGCGGCGAGCATGGAGCGAGGATGGCTCTGCCACGCCGCCATCGACGGGAACGAGCCAGTCCACCGGTGATGGGCACGGGGAGGAGGTGCGGACGAGCACGCTGGCGAGGCTGCCGCAGAGCGCGTCAAGCGAGGACGCTGTGCGACGCCAAGTATTCAGAAGGTAGGCTGCCGCCGCCGCTGTGAGCGTGAGAAGAAGATGCGAGCTGTACACTACCGACCAGATTTTTTCCCTCACCTCCTACATCTCGTTCTGCTGAAGGAGATTCTCCCACTGCTTTTTTTTACATGTGAACTATTCTGTGAGTATCCACTAATTGCATGCGTCTTCAAATTATTTTGGAGAACAAGAGATTCATCACAAATTTCAATACAAAATCTGTTGTCAACTAGGCTTTCGAATTTGGTAGCTACGCAGTGAGAATTTGGCAGTTACACAACTTTACAACATAGTTACTTTTCTCTTTCCCTTCATTGAATCTGGCAATTAGGCTTGATTAACAGGGCAATGAGGCTTAATTAATCTGTCAATTGAACTTAATTTATCTGGAAATAGAACCTGATTAATATGGAGTTTATTTACGATTGATCCTGGTAACTAGGCCTAAATAATCTGGCCAGCAGGTCTAATTAATCTGGCAAATTGTTGTAACAATTAAACCAAGTATCATTTACCTTTAGTTAAACTTGTGATTAGTATTCTGGCAACTAAGCATAATTAATATGCAATTAGCAACACTTGAGTCTTGCAAATGTTTGCAATCACGCGAACGCATGCAAATGGTCAATGCAAGCTTAGTACAAAATAGTGACACATTTAAATGACTATAATAGTTTTAGTACTTCCTACCCAGTGACACATGCTGGACTCGTGGGACCGGAGAATCTAGTACTCCGTAGTACTTCGTAGCTGTCAGATGCATGCAATGGTTTACCATGTGTTCGTGCGGGACCAGGCCAACTGCCGCCGCACGGATCTAAAAATATGCGGCGCCGCCCGGTAGCACAGTCCTTCTTTGTTTGTGTGCTTCCGCTCCGATCCTCGCTAGCTCACCACTTCGTTGTCGGTTAGCAGACTGAGCTAACTATCTATCTTACCGTAAAGGCATTTTCAACGGGTGATATATTTTGAATGTTTAAATTAGTCCGCACGAGCGTCCGTTTGCATCGGTCCATGAATAAAAAATATCAGGCGTACGTTTGCGCCGAGGGGTATTCCTAGCGCCGACGAGGCATTTTGGTTTTCCAAGGGCCTTTTTTTTTTTTGAAATCTCTCAAAATAGCACAAACAATCAAATTGCACCAAAATATGGCAATCAGATTGGCTCATATTTTGGTCTGAAATAAGTACTTCAGATTGCGCACATGGTTTCCTCGGAATCCACGACGGCTGCTGCGAGGAGGACGTCCATCGCAAGGGGTTGGAGCGTTGGCGCTGCTCAACTTTGATTTTTTGGGCTACGAGTGGCCTATGGAGGGAATGTGAGCGGCGTCTGAGCCACGGGCATGCGGGCCCTACATGAGGAACGACGGTCACTTGGTGTGATCGCGTAACGTCCGTCGAGACGCAAAATCGGCGTATATTTGGGCCACGTTTGTGTCGCTGCGCAATCTTGTCACTGTGCACCGGGCCGCTGGGCCTGGGTGCAGGCGCATTTTTCGACCGAGCGATCGCAAACCGTCGCTCCGCATCCGTTTGGTCGCCCCATTGGAGATGTCCTGATACCAAACATATGTTACTCTTCACTATGAGGATAGTAACATATGCATGTTACTACTCTATATTACTCCCCACAATGACTAGCTATAGAGCCCACTTGGGTTCTCTCTCCTGTTCTCTCTTCTCCAACTCAACAAAAATATAATATTTAATATCTTAGAGCATCTCAACTCGCTCCCCCCCACCCCAAGGGGCCTTTTTTTCACTCCGGTGGAAGTTTTTTCTCCCACTCCCTCACGAACCCATTTTTTGCCGGATTGGGCATGTTATTCAACCGGCGATCCTAGGCCGAACCCAACGCGTCGGGGTGTGCCAGGGGACACCGGTGATAGGGAAAATGCGCGTGGGCCAGAACTATCAGCGACAGAGAGCCGATTTCACTCCATTTTGTTTGGTGTCCCTCCATTTCTTCCTCCATAACCTCCCTATCTAGCCAGCTTTTGCCAATTGTCGCCTGCCATCCCACAAACACCATCTAGATCTGCCCATGCTACCACTCAAAAAGTTCACCGGTCCAATGTCCGTCGCCGCCGAAGCAGTGGAAGCCCAGGGCGCGGAAGGAGAAGCCGGAAGGTATGACCAACGTCGCTTGGGCTGCCGAACAGAAGCGCCCAGACGCAGTCACGTTTGACCGGAGGGCGAGGGCGGTGAAGGCCAATGCTACGAAGGCAGCGCTTGACGAGGAGGAGGCGAAGGCGCGGGGTCAAGCAGCGGTGGCGTGGGCGGCCACAAATCATCCTCTGCATCTGCCGCACGTCATCGTCGGGTGGGCTTGCCAAACCGCCGGTGCGTCTTCGTCGAGATACTAGCCGTCGTCTCGGGCATTCTTCCAAGAAAACTACGGCCAGGCCATGCCAAGGTCAAGGTACTCCATCTTGCCTGAGTGCCACCACGGCGGATTCGATCCCTATTCTGCTTGGTGCCTGATGGTAGTGATTGTCCCGGCTTTGATGAGAAGAGTTTGAGTTCTTGTTGTGCCTACAACATGATAGACGGCACACTCTCCTTCCCCCTATCAATGGACTCGCGAAGCGAAACATGGGGTTTGTGACATGGCTCTTCCCTTAAAACCGAAGTGCAAGTACTACTGGTCACTGCATACAGTTCTAGGTTTGTCTCTCTGCATAAAGCTCTTCCCTTATCTAAAGAAAACTGCTATCCTAGCTATTCAACCAATCGTTACTATCTGAACTTGTTAGTATGGTTGTTGCTTGGTTGTCGAAGATAAACTATGTATGGGTCATTGTTTGATGCTAAATGAACAAGCTCTACTTGACTGGGATCTTTTTTGTGCATTGCAGCTTCAAAATTAGTTTGCATCAACTACCGTGCACGGCCAGTTAGATTGGTCTGTTACGATACAGGTGGGACATGTTTTTGTTGGTTTGCTGATAAAATCGTTCTATACTCATGTAATGAAAAATAGTTTTAGTGTTCTAAGAATTGTAAGGGGCTGTGGTTCTATTTGCTGTTGGGAACAAGAGTTTGCTATTAACAATAAGCATTACAAAAAAAAGCTATCAAGTACTGTAGCGTTGCATTACAAAAATAGCTTTTCAAACCACACAATCACTAGCTTACAGTTTCAAAGCCTTCCATCACACAGGCATCCAGGGCAATAGTTTTCAAGAATAAATTACAAACATCCTACCGGATTTTAGACATTGGTTTCTACCACTGTCAAAACAAATACATTTGCAGTTTCCTGATGTATGTGGACTGCATCTGGTACTAAGTTACTTTATCTTGGATACCACATTCAGATCTGAACATGGTAGTATATTTTGCTAGATGTTCATGATTGGAGAAAATCTCAAATTCTCAACTGTGTAAATGGGTCTTCCCCCGCGATTTCCTGAGACTGCATTAGCGTTGTCTGCTTGCTGCTCCAACAGAGCTTACCCGTGAACTTGATTTTATGTTGTACCAAATCATAACCTTTTCACACCAGGACTATATATGAAGCCTTTTCACATTTGTGTACCTAGTAGCACAGAAGATAAATGCCAACAAATTCAAGAAACTCAACCCAGCCATCATCAAGTAGAACCTATCCAAATGCCCTTCATTCAGGTTACCAGGTATCCACCCTGGAATGTCTCCTCTGGCTGTGAACACCGGCACAAGAGACAGGATGAACGAATTAAGGTAATTTCCAGTCGCGATGTTGGCAAAATAGAAAGCCATGCGCAGGCTTCTCATGGAGTCTGGTGATTCACTATAGAAGAACTCGCTTAAGCCAATGTTGGTGAACACCTCGCCGGCTCCTAGCATCATGTACTGTGGTCCCTGCCACAGAATGCTCATCGGAACGGCTACCTGACGGTGCACCAAGCCTTTATCCTGTGCGATCCGCAACCGGTTGCTCTCCACCACTGCTGCTGACATCATTGATAGCATTGACAAAAATAAGCCCTTCCCAAGAAGGAAAATCAAGAGGTATATTAAACTACAAATTCTTAAAACGGATGGCGACTCCCCTCTCCCTCCCGGCGTCTTCCCTGGCGACTCCATGGCGATTCTAGGCGCCCGACGGCCATGGATTTCCAAGCCCACCTGGACTTTTCTCCGGGCATCCATCTGGCTGGCCAGGTTCGATCTAATCTCTCTTCCCCTATCCACTCCCTTTCCCCCGATCATGGTTTCCACCTTGTTGTCTCCTTTGGTCGATCTGTGTTCCGCCTTGAAGAATCCCAAGTTGCTATTGCTCTGGAAGCATGTACTGGCGGCATTGATCATTACCTTCGTGTTCTATCTCTTCGAGATCGAGTTTTCAGATTCACCGTTTGCTCTAAGGATGTTGGTTTCATGATTAAGAATCTCAGATCTTACTCTTGTCAACACTTTTCTTGTTTCTTCCATCTCTGGAGCTCGGGAGGACCCAATTGAAGATTTGAACACCGGCGTTGGATCCATGAATCAAACGCTGAATGGATTTACATTCCAAAAAAGCATCGTTTTCTTACTGGAGCCAACGCTGTGCCGATCTTTGTTCATCGTCAATTCATCCCTGTTTCCCGTTCACCAGATGTTTCGCCTGATCCACTTTTTTCGCATCCCCCATCATCATCCCGCTCACCCGTTTTTTCAAATTCTCCGGCCCGATCCATGACCCATGTCAGCCCTACACCGTCACCGCCTCAGCCCACTCAACCCAACCAAGACCCATCCCATGTCAGCCCTTCGCCGTCAACACCATGCCAAAACCCACCCATTACGAACCCTACCAAACAAAACCCAAATATGTTTCCACCTATTCCGCTCCCTAGCTGCTCACGCTGCCTTGCGATGGGGCATACCTCGGTTGATTGTATTTCTGAGATAAGATGTCGATCTTGCTACCATTATGGGCATATCAAAAAACATTGTCTCAACCGGAGGTTTCAACAACCAATCTATCGTATCAAACCTAAACCTGCCTCTACACATGCCTCAAATTTCGCGCATACTGTTTCCAGAGACCCTCAGCCCATAAACCCCGATCCCATCTCTGCAAACCCTTGCCTCTGCAACCCTTCACCCATCGTCGACGAGATGGCTACCTACCCCTGCGACCCCTACCCTCACCTCCCCCTTGGCACCAACATCATCCCGCCATGCATCCACCGCCTCCGTCGTAGCCACCATATCTTCGGTGGAGGTCAACTGCTGATCTGTGACGACTGGGCTATCGCTGCCATTGAACCTCCTGTTGAACCTGAGCAATTCCAAGGAGCTGTGGACATCATTGTGGAGTTTTTGCATGATCAGGGTTTTACGATCCGATCTACCTCACGATCTGGTATGGGCACTGCACTCCTCCAGTTCCCCAACTCTCTGTCCATGGAACTAGCGGTCAGCCGTAGTCCTTTCTTCATTGGAGATTCCGTGCTCCATCTTATCCCACATAATAGAGGGCTGAACTACAGAGATTGCACATTTTCTCACGATGTATGGATTATGATGATGAACTTCCCTCTTGAAGCGTGGATGGTTGAAAAAATTCGTGAATCTGTTAGCTCCTTTGGACGTTTCTTAGTCTGGCACCGTGATAATTCAAACAAAGCACGCATCATTGTGAAGATTAGGGTTACCAACCTCCTGGATATACCTATCAGCCATGTTCTTGTGGAAAATACTAATGATGCAGGACACGGGCAATCATGGACTTCAGTCATTTATATCCTGGATGCTAGACTGATTGGTGGTCTTGGACCAGATGAAGATCCTATTGATGATGGAGCTAACCCTCATCCCCTACCCAACATCCCTTTCGGGGGTATATGGGATGATGAAGATCTTGAAGAGGACCCTGCTGATCATCAGGATCATATGGATTTTAATGGTAATGACGCTCATCATGTGCCCCATGCTGCTCCTGCTGCGGATACTGAACCCATGGTTCATACGCCGACTCTTCCTGTGCACGGTCAGACTTCCTCTGCACAAGCTTTTGCAGCTTCACTGGCCACGAACACCCTTAATCCTATGATTGAAGCGGTTGACAGTTATTCAGCTATGAACAAACTGATGGTTGATATGCTCCAACACGCACCGACTGTGATCAATAATATCAACACCAGTCGTGTCTCTGCCGTCCGTGTCTCCACTTTGGATGTGATTGATATTGCCTCAGCTGCCCGTAAGTGTTTGCTCACTATCTATGTCTCTGAACCTGCTCCTGCTACAAACTCCACGGTTCAGATTACTGAGATTATTGATGAGCCACCTTTGCATGATCTGCAAGTGGATAACCAGGCCTACCTATCCCCTGTTCATGACTATTATGATGATCATGATGCATCTGATGAAGCTATGGACAATTTGGACCTGAATCAATCACCAGTTTCAGTGGTTCAAGGTGATCACATCTCTGCTAAAAGGAAAGCTGCTGAACCAAAAGATGTGACTGAAGTTCGTCGCAGCACGCGTATTGCGATTAAGAAAGCTAGCTACAAAACCAAGGAAGCAAAGGAAAAGGCAGAATTGGGCAATTCAGGGAAGATTACTAATGCCAAACAGAATGATGCGACGAGCAAAAAAGTCAAAGGAAAAAACAAGCAGCAGCAGCGACCCTCCTCCTCTTCGACTCATCAAGCTATTATCATAGATGAATCAACTCCTCCACCGCCTGAACTTCCGATCGAAACCATTCAAGCTATTGCTATCAACCAGTGCAAGGTACCTCCTAGTGAGGTGACTAAGGAAAGGCTCAATTCCACCAGTGGCTGATGGAGTACAACCATCCATCCTTTCAGCCTGGCCCGCTTCATGGCCACCTTTTATTTGTTTTTTATCCACCGATCATCATCCTCCATCTTTGTCTTTTTTCCAAGTCGTTTGTAATAATCAGGTTTTGGTATTATGGGCATGTACTTACTCAATCTTGGAGTACCCAAAATACCTGTCTACTCCTCCTTACAAACTCTGGTTTTATCGATTATATATTGGCATGTGGTATGTTTCTTATGAGATCTATTCCTCTATTCTTCATGCCATATATTCCTACTGCTTACATGCTTATGTCTCAAATACCCTGTCTATCATTCTCTCGTATGATCAATTACTTTGATCATATCATAACATTCATTATAGCAAAGTATCCCAATGAATAGAAACTGGAATTTATTGGATTGGAATTTGAGGGGTATTAATTCGCAAGATAGATGGGATGACATAAGGCAAAGATCTGAGGAAAGTAATTGTGCTATTATGTGCTTCCAAGAAACCAAAAGAGAACATTTTGATCTGGCTTATATTAAGAATTTCTGCCATAGAAAATTCAATTCTTTCGCATATGTACCCTCTATTGGCAACTCGGGGGGTATTATCACCATCTGGAATGGCAGTCTGTTTACTGGCACCATCATAAGTCAATCAAGCTTTCAGCTCACTATTGAATTTAAATGCAACATCTCCAACACTATATGGACTGTGACTAATATCTATGGGCCAGCTCATGAAGATCGCAGACAAGAATTTATTGATTGGCTCAACAATTTTGATTCTTCGGCTATAAAATTCTGGATGATCCTAGGGGATTTTAATCTCATTCGTGATCCACAAGATAGAAGCAGACCTGGTGGGAACTCAAATAATATGTTGGCATTCAATAGTGCCATTCTTGCACATGACTTGGAAGACATACCTATTAAAGGACGTGCTTATACTTTGAGTAATATGCAATCTCAACCTCTGTTAGAAAAATTGGATTGGATTTTCACCTCACCTGATTGGACTTTGGAATTCCCCAATACCATGGCATTCCCTTTGGCACACATTGGATCGGATCACATCCCTATTCATATTCAAATTGGATCACACATTCCAAAATCCCAAATTTTCAGATTTGAGAACTACTGGTATGATTTTGATGGTTTTATGGATATAATGTCTTCAGCTTGGAACAATGCACCATACAAGAGTGACGCTGCCTTATCTCTTAATTCGAAATTCAAATGTCTCCGATCGGCTCTGAAGAAATGGAGTAGAAATATTTCTCAACTCAATAATACCATATGCAAATGCAATTACACTCTTGCTATGATTGATGGTATTGAAAATCAGAGAAGTCTCACTACTATGGAATATAATTTCAGATCTATTCTCAAAGTGCATACTGCAAAACTACTGGAAGCTAAGAGAATATATTGGAAGAACAGAGCGAAAATCAGATGGATAAACCTGGGTGATAAGAACTCTAAATTTTTCCATGCTATAGCTACCCAAAGTTATCGGAAAAACTATATTACCTCTCTGAAAACTGAGGACAATTCTCTTGTCACCAATCATGATCAGAAAGCGGCTATTATATGGAATTCATATAAGGACAGACTAGGGATTTCTAATGAAGTAATCATGCCGTACAATCTCAATGAACTGGTGCACAGGCATAATCTTGATCATCTTGACAGTCCATTCACCAATGAGGAGATTCTGGCTGTAATTAAAGAGATGCCAACTGATAGAGCACCAGGCCCGGACGGTTTCAATGGTTTCTTTATGAAAAAATGTTGGGACACTATTAAGCAGGATTTATTTAAACTGGTGAATGATTTTTATCATGGAATTATCAATCTGGACAGTATCAATTCGGCATATATCACTCTAATCCCTAAGGTGAATGACCCTGAGAATATGAATGACTTCCGGCCGATATCTTTGGTCAGTCTACCTATCAAATTTCTTACCAAGCTCCTGGCCAACAGATTGCAGAAAGAAATCATTCCTATGCTACATCAGAACCAATATGGCTTCATAAAAGGCAAGTCTATTCATGATTGCTTGGCCTGGACCTATGAATATCTTCACATATGCCATCTTTCAAAGAAACCAATCATCATTCTGAAAATAGACTTCGAAAAAGCCTTTGATAAAGTTGAATATAGTGCTATTATTGCAATGTGTTCTGCTCTTGGTTTTGGACCTAAATTTCTCTCCTGGATCAAACAAATTCTTTACTCGGCCTCCACTTCAGTTCTGCTGATGAGGACATCCCTACCTCACTACTACCTCCGTCATTAACAAATGAAGATGAACCTGCTGTGAAGCTCAAGTCCAATGAAGTTCGGATTGGACCTATTACAAGAGCTCGTGCGAAGCTACTTAAACAACGAGGTGAACTTGTTCCTAAACGATACTTTGATTGATGAGAACTTTATACTGCCTAAGTCCTATTACTTATGTATCATCGGGTATCAAGAGGAGACAAGCATCGCACGAGGAGAGGAGCAGCTGGACATGAAGACGGACGTCAAGAGGGCCGTGAAGCTGGACATGAAGATATCTCATGGACGCGCGAGGGAGGAGCGGGAGGAATGCGCGAGAGGAGAAGAAGAAGTCCAGGCCGGTCCAGAACCCGGTCAGACCGGCCCCCAGACCGGACAGCCCGGTCCCTGGCCCGGTCGACCGGTCGACAACCGGCCGCCAACCGGAGGAAATTTATCGTACCGGGGCGAAACCGGAAACTTCGCAGTTTCCCGGTTTCCGACCGGTTGACCGGACCACCAACCGGACCGGCCGGTCCACAGCCCGGTTGACCGGACCACAGACCGGACCGTCCGGTCCACAGCCCGGTCGACCGGATCCCAGACCGGACCAGTCCGAGTCTGTCTCGACCGCATCTATTCCGGGTCGGTTATTTTTGTATCTTTTCGACCAGAACTCGTCCCGGACACCTATATAAGTGCCCGGGACGCCCCCTAGCTGCTTTAGACCACGTTTAAGATAAACCCTAGTTCTTAGTTGTTTGCTCTGCAAAACTATTGAATTCCCTACACCATATTGCTTGGATATTGTGTAGATCCTGTTTAAGTCTTGTGTGATCTTCTGTTCCATTGGGAATTAGACGGTTGCAACTTACCGCTCCGTGGTCGGCGGCTACGTGCGCAAGTGTGTGGAGTTGCGAATATCTTGCCGGGTTGAGAGCTGTTGCATTGGCGACAGGGACCAATCGAGAGATCTCGTTGCGTCATACAAGTTATCATCCACTACATCGTCGTGTTTCTCCGCTGTCATCATCCTGTGATCATCATCACCACCGTTGCTTACTGAGAAGATCGGGCCACCCCTTATCATCTTGGTATCAGATTTCCAGTTTTCCTCGGTAAGCCATCCACAATCCACCCCATAGTTGAGTTGTGAGTGTTTTCCTATCCAGAAAAAAGCCATAAAAAGTTAGGGTTAGGGTTTGCCATAGCCTTAGATTGCACTAATTTCGAGTTTTAGTTGCTTTTCGTAGTTGTTTTTGCGTATCTTTATCTTTCTTCTAGTAGAATTGTTAGGGTTTGTGTTTTCTCTATCATTAGTTTTATCATAGTGTGTCATTTTTGTTACTCCGATTCCACATAGCGTACAGTGTGCTTGTTCCCAACCATAGACACAGCCTATCGATATAAAGTGACTAGGAACTTCCCCAGAAGAGACTAGTTTTACCGCTCGACAGGCTGCTCGCTAGGGTTTTGGTGCTTTGCAATTTCTGTTGGCCGTGTTATCAAGGAGTTGAGTCAAAAAAAAAATTAAAAAAAAGCAAAAAGAGCTACATAGCTGCGTGTGTTATACAAAAAGAAAAATACAAAAAGAAAAGTGTTGTGCTAGTTGAATCAAGTGAAGGCCTAAGTTTACTTTACTGCACCCATAGTTGAGCAATCTTGTGCCTGTCTCGTTGAGCTTTGCTAGCGTCTCTCTAGTGCATTGCAACCTTTTCTTCCATATAGTTGCATTGCCCCTTTATATCGCCTTGTGTGAGTTTCTTTGGTTGTCTACGGTCAGCGCTAGAGCTTGTTATTGGTGCAAATAGGTAGCCTACCTACAGCCCCACATATATCCTGCTTTGTCGTGTGATTGTTCTTATACCCTTGATATTCGCTTCGCTACATCCGTGCACTAGTTGTTCCTACAAGTGGTAAGCAACACTAATTTACTTTGGAACGGTAAGATTTCCTTTTCTTATCAGTTTTGAGTGAGTTGTGAGAGTACCACAATATATTTTGGATTTAGTGCACTAACCTACTAATCATGTCTGCTAGTGATAATAAGATTGTTAACCAGGAAAACAAGAATTCGGAAGATATCGTCACATGGAGGGAATATGAAGCTCTTCGTAACGAGATGCGACGTGAATTCCGCACTAAGGATGATGAGCTTAAGGATACAGTTGACGAGATCAAACAGTACGCCGGATGCTACTAATATCACCGTCACTGGATTGGCTGATCAAATGACCGATATACAGCGCAATCTTGCCGATATGCGCCTCGCTATTGAGAATTTGACTACACAACAACAACAAGACGATGATGAAGATCCTGAGCTTGAAGATGACGCACACAATGCTCGTGGTGCGCCTCGTGATTATCGTCCGCGTGGTCGGGCTCCACTTGGCCGTAATGGTCGTGGGCAAGATGAAGAAGATGGATTGGGTAAGCCCAAGTTTTCCATACCCAAGTTTGAAGGGGAGCTGATGTTGAAGAATATCTCACTTGGGAGCTCAAGATTGAGAAGTTATGGAGCTTACATCCCAACTACTGCGAAGATAAGAAGATCAAGCTTGCTTCTTCTGAATTTGATGGTTATGCATTGCGTTGGTGGGATTCTTTGGTTCGTAACCGCGACGAAGATGGTGCACAACCTATCCGTACATGGCGTGCTATGAAGGAAGTTATGACTTCTCGTTTTGTGCCTACAAATTACATGCGGAATATATTTGATAAGCTAACACTATTGAGACAAGGTGTGAAGACTGTTGATGAGTACTACATGGAGATGGAGATGCTTATGCAGCGTGGTCGTGTCCGTGAGTCTCTCGAGATGACAATGCAGCGTTTTCTCAATGGATTGAAGTATGATGTTAAAGGCATTGTTCGTCATTACACCTACACCGATATGAATCAATTGTTACATCATGCACGAGAAGCTGAATCACGCGTTGGCTGAAGAAGCAAAGGTTAAAGGACGTGCTACGGGAGCTGGGCGTTTTACACCCCGCGCGCCCTCTACGGCGCCGGCACCGTCGACGCGCTCCGTTCCTTACTCTACTCCGCCTAGCAAACCGGTCTCCAATGTATCTAATGCAAAGAAGTCCGAATCTGCGGCAAGTACGAGTGGTTCTGGTGTGTCTACAACGCGCAACCGCGATATGCTTTGCCATACATGTGGTGGCAAGGGTCACTTCAAGAGAGATTGTCCTAACCGCAAAGTCATGTTTATCAATGAGGACAATGAGTATGAGACTCGGAGATGATGTTGATCCAAATGCTCCGGACAATGATGACTATGACACCGATGGCGAAGATGCATATCCTTCGATGCTCGTACCATTGTTGTGTCGCAGACGTGCTCTTAATGTGTTGCCTAGTGCATCTACTCAGCGTTGCAATTTGTTCCAAACCAAAGCTTTGGTTGGTCCTGACAAGGCTTGCAAGGTCATTATTGATGGCGGGAGTTGCCGCAATTTAGCAAGCAAGGAGTTATGTACCAAGCTGAAGTTGAAGTACCTACCGCACCCGCATCCATATTATATTCAGTGGTTGAGCGACAATGGTGAGATGAAGGTCAACCATATGGTGCGTGTTGAGTTTGAGATTGGACCGTATAAGGATTGCATTGATTTTGATGTGGTTCCTATGACGGTTTGTCACCTCTTATTGGGTCGGCCTTGGCTCTATGACCGTTCTGTGCAACACAATGGCCGAGCCAATACATATCACTTGGAGTACAAGGGCAAGAAAATTAACTTACGGCCTATGTCACCACAACAGATTGTCAATGAGTCTCGTCAGAAGATTGAAGTAAATTTGGAGGATGCACCTCTAGATAGGCGAGAGAATTGTAATGTCGTGAGTGATATAACGAAAAGTGAGAGAGTGAATTCCTTAGTTTCATTAGCCACCAAAGAAGACATGAGAGAATTTAGTGAGGATCCTACGGCCATGCCTCTTGTGCTTTTGTACAGGGGTACGGTTTTGGTTTCTAACGACATGACCCCTCTTCCTCTTGGTGTTTCTAGTGTTTTGCAGGAATTCGGCGACGTGTTTCCGGAGGAGGTACCCGCAGGACTACCACCATTGCGAGGTATTGAGCATCAAATTGACTTGATTCCCGGAGCATCGCTGCCCAATAGGGCGCCATATCGCACTAATCCCGAAGAGACGAAGGAGATACGGAAGCAAGTACAAGCGCTACTCGACAAAGGTTATATCCGCATAAGCCTTAGTCCTTGTGCTGTTCCTGTTATTCTAGTTCCTAAGAAAGATGGTACTTGGCGTATGTGCGTAGATTGTAGAGCTATAAACAACATTACTATTCGATATCGTCATCCTATTCGCCGTTTAGAGGATATGCTAGATGAATTGAGTGGTGCTTGTCGTGTTCTCTAAAATTGATTTGCGTAGTGGTTATCATCAAATTAGGATGAAAGAAGGGGATGAGTGGAAAACCGCCTTTAAAACAAAATTTGGTTTATATGAGTGGTTAGTAATGCCTTTTGGGTTAACTAATGCACCTAGCACTTTCATGAGACTAATGAACCATGTTTTGCGTGAATTTATTGGCAAATTTGTGGTTGTATACTTTGATGACATATTAATCTACAGCCGCAATGAATCTGATCATACTATCCATATTCGACATGTTTTGCAAGTGTTGCGTGATAATCAACTCTATGGTAATCTTGAGAAGTGCACATTTTGCAAAGATAAGGTCATATTTCGGGTTATGTTGTCTCTAAGCATGGAGTAGAAGTAGATGTGTCTAAAATTGAAGCTATTCAAAATTGGCCTACTCCCATGAATGTGAGTCAAGTTAGAAGTTTTCATGGTCTAGCTGGGTTTTATCGCCGTTTTGTGCCCAATTTTTCTACTATTGCTGCACCTTTGAATGAATTGACTAAAAAGGGTGTTGTCTTTGAGTGGGGCGTTGCCCAAGATCATGCTTTTGATGAACTGAAACGATTGTTAACTTCCGCACCGTTGCTTGCACTTCCTGATTTCAATAAGCAATTTGAGATTGAATGTGATGCTAGTGGTATTGGAATTGGTGGTGTGTTGATGCAAGAGGGTCGCCCAATTGCATATTTTTCTGAGAAATTATCTGGTGCTAAGTTGAACTATCCTATATATGATAAAGAATTGTATGCTTTAATTAGAGTTCTTGAGGTTTGGCAACATTATCTATGGCCAAAAGAATTTATCATACATTCTGATCATGAAGCTTTAAAATACCTAAAAGCCCAATCTACTTTGCATAAGCGTCTAGCTAAGTGGGTTGAGTTCATTGAGTCTTTTCCATACATCATTAAACATAAGAAGGGAAAAGATAACATTGTTGCTGATGCTCTATCTAGGAAGAATATGCTATTAACTCAACTTGATGTTAAAATTCCTGGTTTAGAGATACTATGTGATTTATATGCTACTGATCATGATTTTGCTGAACCATATCGCTTATGTGCTCTTGGTAAAGCATGGGAAAAATATCACATACATGATGGGTTCTTGTTTAGAGCTAACAAACTATGTGTTCCAGAATCGTCTGTGCGTTTGCTCTTATTGCGGGAATCACATGCTCGGAGGTTTGATGGGTCACTTTGGGCGTGAGAAGACGCTACTCATGCTCGCTGATCATTTTTATTGGCCAAAGATGAGGCGGGACGTGGACAGGTATGTGAAGAGGTGCATTACTTGCAACAAGTCCAAGTCCAAGCTGAAGCCTCACGGTTTGTATACTCCGTTACCGGCACCTACTACACCTTGGGAAGATATTAGTATGGATTTTGTGTTGGGTTTGCCGCGTACTAAGAGAGGCCATGATTCTATATTTGTGGTAGTGGACAGATTTTCTAAGATGTCACACTTTATTGCTCGCCACAAAAGCGACGATGCGTCGCATATTGCTAACCTGTTTTTCATGGAGATTGTTCGACTACATGGAGTCCCGAAGACTATTGTTTCTGATCGTGATGTGAAGTTCATGAGCTACTTCTGGAAGACACTTTGGGGAAAGCTGGGGACAAAGCTACTGTCCAGTACTACTTGTCATCCCCAAACTGATGGTCAAACTGAAGTGGTGAATCGAACCTTGTCACAACTGTTGAGATCCATGATCAAGAAGAACCTGAAGGAGTGGGAAGAGTGTTTGCCGCATGTGGAGTTTGCTTACAACAGGGCGGTACATTCTACCACGGAGCTGTGTCCTTTTGAGGTGGTGTATGGTTTCAAACCCATTACTCCACTTGACTTGTTGCCTTTGCCCATACATGAGAGAGTTAATATGGAGGCATCCAAGAGGGCAGATTTTGTGCGTAAGATCCATGTAAAGACTAAAGAGTTGATCGAGAAGAAAGGCAAGAGCAATGCTGCAAGGATGAACAAGAAGCGCAAAGAGATGTTGTTCAAGCCTGGTGATATGGTCTGGGTACATTTTCGCAAGGATAGGTTCCCAAAGCTGCGGAAGTCTAAGTTGAAGCCTCGTGGTGCTGGTCCTTACAAAGTGCTTGCCAAGATCAATGATAATGCATACTCGATAGATCTTCCAGTTGATGAGTTTGGTGTCAATAATTCTTTCAATGTTGCTGATTTGACACCATATGACGGAGAAGACCTTGGAGCGTCGGGGTCGACGCCTTTTGAAGGGGGGAGATGATGAGGACATCCCTACCTCACTACTACCTCCGTCATTAACAAATGAAGATGAACCTGCTGTGAAGCTCAAGTCCAATGAAGTTCGGATTGGACCAATTACAAGAGCTCGTGCGAAGCTACTTAAACAACGAGTGAACTTGTTCCTAAACGATACTTTGATTGATGAGAACTTTATACTGCCTAAGTCCTATTACTTATGTATCATCAGGTATCAAGAGGAGACAAGCATCGCACGAGGAGAGGAGCAGCTGGACATGAAGACGGACGTCAAGAGGGCCGTGAAGCTGGACATGAAGATATCTCATGGACGCGCGAGGGAGGAGCGGGAGGAATGCGCGAGAGGAGAAGAAGAAGTCCAGGCCGGTCCAGAACCCGGTCAGACCGGACCGCCCGGTCCCTGGCCCGGTCGACCGGTCGACAACCGGCCGCCAACCGGAGGAAATTTATCGTACCGGGGCGAAACCGGAAACTTCGCAGTTTCCCGGTTTCCGACCGGTTGACCAGACCACCAACCGGACCGGCCGGTCCACAGCCCGGTTAACCGGACCACAGACCGGACCATCCGGTCCACAGCCCGGTCGACCGGATCCCAGACCGGACCAGTCCGAGTCTGTCTCGACCAGATCTATTCTGGGTCGGTTATTTTTGTATCTTTTCGACCAGAACTCGTCCCGGACACCTATATAAGTGCCCGGGACGCCCCCTAGCTGCTTTAGACCACGTTTAAGATAAACCCTAGTTCTTAGTTGTTTGCTCTGCAAAACTATTGAATTCCCTACACCATATTGCTTGGATATTGTGTAGATCCTGTTTAAGTCTTGTGTGATCTTCTGTTCCATTGGGAATTAGACGGTTGCAACTTACCGCTCCGTGGTCGGCGGCTACGTGCGCAAGTGTGTGGAGTTGCGAATATCTTGCAGGGTTGAGAGCTGTTGCATTGGCGACAGGGACCAATCGAGAGATCTCGTTGCGTCATACAAGTTATCATCCACTACATCGTCGTGTTTCTCCGCTGTCATCATCCCGTGATCATCATCACCACCGTTGCTTACTGAGAAGATCGGGCCACCCCTTATCATCTGCTCAATGGCGTCCCAGGGAAAAAAATCAAATGCAAACGTGGTGTCAGACAGGGTGACCCACTTTCACCGCTCCTTTTTGTTTCCATAGCAGAAATATTGCAATATGTCATCAATGATGCTTGGCAAAGGGGAGAGATTACCCTACCTATTGATAATGACTTTGGGCAGAAATTTCCTATTATTCAGTACGCTGATGATACGCTTCTCATTATGCCAGCATGTGCTAATCAATTGGCAAAACTGAAGGATATTCTCATTTTATTTAGTGAAGCTACAGGACTGAAAGTTAATTTTCACAAAACTTCTCTGGTGCCTATCAATATTTCACAAGAGGAAGCACAGAATTTAGCCTCATCTTTTGGCTGTAGAGTGGAAGGCCTTCCTTTTACCTATTTAGGCCTTCCCCTAGGCACTACTAAGCCTTCTGTTGATGATCTAATGCCCTTGGTTTCAAGATTGGATAAAAGGTTGTCAGGTATCTCTTCCTTGCTCTCATATACTGGAAGACTGACATTACTCAACACCACTTTGAATGCTATTCCCTTGTATGCTATGTGTACAATCAAGATCCCAGTGACTATTTTTGTCCATTTTGAGAAGAGCGGAAGACAATTCTTATGGGCAAATAAGGATGATTTCAAACATGGAAAATGCCTGGCAAGCTGGGACATGGTATGTAAGCCAAAGGATCAAGGTGGTCTGGGTGTTCTTAACTTAAGAACCCAAAACAAGGCCCTACTCATGAAGAATCTGTATAAGTTTTATAATCACCAAGACATTCCATGGGTAAATCTTATTTGGCAAGCTTATTATCACAACATCAATAATACCCCCCACTTATGCAGTAGGAAAGGCTCATTCTGGTGGAAAGATTGTCTATCCTTGGTGGATGATTTCAGAATTTTGACTACATGTTCTGTTCATAAAGGAAACTCAATATCTTTGTGGTTTGACCAATGGGATAATAACAGTAAGAAGGAAACCCAATATCCACGTCTTCTCTCTTTTGCTAAGAATGACAGTATAAATCTGCATAAGGCTACTGGATTAGAGGACTTATATGATCTCTTTCATTTGCCACTGTCTATTGAAGCTCATCAAGAATTCAGGAGTTTGCAGTTGGATTTAAATGGAATTAATACCTCAGATCGTGATGATATTTGGTGTCTTAGAGGAAATGAGGCTTCTTTCTCTACAAAGAAAGTTTATCGAGCTCTTATTGGTAATTATGAAGTGCCTAAACCAATTCTTGATATATGGAATACATGCAATATTCCGAGGCAGAAATTTTTTGCATGGTTGCTCATGAACAACAGACTGAATACTAAGGATCTCATGTGCAGAAAGAATTTCTTTGTGCAAATTAAAGACTGTGTTTTGTGCGATACCTGTCCAGAGGAAACCCTGATGCATCTTTTCTTTGAATGCTCTTTCAGTCAAAGTTTTTGGTGGGCTATTGGTATTGAATGGAATACTGACTTTCATCTCATTCATATGATTTCTGACGCATGCCAGAGGTACAAAATGAGTTTCATCATGGAAATAATCATATCGGGATGTTGGGCTATATGGGATCAGAGAAATGGCCTAATCTTCAGAGACATTGCCCCATCTCTTTTATCATGTTCATCTTTCTTTAAAACCATCTTTACCTCTAATCTTCTTAGGGCTAGACCCAGTTTGAAGGAAGGCATGACTTCCTGGATTGATACTTTGTAAATTGGTAGAATTGTGATCCCCCACCGCCTGTACATTTATTCACCCATTATAATATAAAAATCGACAAGCAGTAGGGTTTTTGCCCTACTGTACCGTGTCAAAAAAAATGTCGTTCGTCCTGCCAGTGAAGTTTCTGAATACCGCGACGAGGACTCGTCCATAGAATGGAATAAGTAGAAGGACAGTGATGACTTGTACGGACTGGAAGGACGCAGCAGGTATTTCAAAAGAGCCGACGTGTTTCTCCATTACCATGCCTTGCTCTATAAACGTCGAAAACATGTGTTCTTGAACTGCAGAATATAGTATGACCGTAGACCAGATTGGCAACATCCTGATCAGAATCTTTAACTCCTCCACCTGAGTTACAGTGCAGATCTCCCAACTACTAAGTTGGCGAGGAGATTCACAGCCAGATGGTGTCACAATTGCAGCTCTATCAAAGAAGCTGAGAGTGAAATAAAACAGATTACGACCTTGGATAATATTTAACTGGAAATGCAACAGAAATGGATTTATATGTAGGTAATAAAATTAAGAGTTGAGTTCGCAGCATAGAGTATTATTACTTAAGCCCGTCTGTATGCTCCAATTTTCGGCTGCCTTGGATTGCTGAACCTTGACCCAGGAACTCATAAAGAGCTGTGGAATCGCATGGCAAATCTTTATTGAAGTTGCGAGTAGCCGCGACAAGAACTTGACATACTCTTGCAAGAGGGCTCCCTCCAGGTTTCTGGAATCTATACGTATTGTTGGAAAATTAGGCAATTTCCGTGTGAGTTTAATTACCGAAAGCAAGATTACAGATGCACAAACATACTTAACCATACACATCAGACTAAGCACATGCATCAGATCTGAACATGGAACAAGTAGCAGTGCAAGGTAGGAGAGTAAAAGCACGTACATCGCGACCGGGAAGGTCGCACCAGCAGCAGCACCACCACCATGGGAGTTGTTGATGTCGCCCATGGTGTAGTCGGATCTGTCGATGAAGCAGCCGAACCGTCGATGAAGAAGACGAACAGCAGCGAGCAGTCGCGCCGAGACGCTCCCCAAAAACCTTATCGCCCGTCTCCCGGTGCAGGATCTCAACGGACGGGGTTTCGGAGGCCTGGTCTCCCGGATGGCTGTGCACGCAGTCGCCGGGATGGGGAAGACTAGAGAGTAGCACAGCAAAAAGGAACTTCGCGCGAGAGAGATCTAAGATCACTGTTTCCAGATCTGATCGGTCTCCTTGTATAGCCTGGGAGGAAGCCGACCCGCCCGCGTTGACACGCGTAGGAAGCCAGGGACACGCGGCGAGCATGCACATGCAGGTCGACACGTACCCAACACAGTTGGTGCACCAAGCAAAAATTTAGGCTTCCTTGAGTGTGTCTCGAACTCGAACTCGAGTCACGAAACACGACGTGCGTGCGTGACGTGACGTGACGTGCCGTGCCGTGCCGAGCCGAGACGGGCGGGCGGAGGAGGAGGAGTGCGCGAGGGCTCCTTCTATTCTCACTCACTTGGAATGACTAGAACAGCAGCCCTTATATACCACTCCAACTCTCTCCCAACTAGCAATGTGGGACTAAACTTTGTCCCCCAAGGCTGTCCCAAGCTGCCAACGTGATGGGCCTTGAGATTTCAGGAATTGTAGACTATATGGGCTGCCTTACTCGGGCTGCAGCCCATCTACATTTAACAATCCTCCACCATATCTCATATGCACATCAGATGACACATTAGTTCCATTTACTGTTTAATATACCTGCACTTCGGTGGAGACTGTTAAGTTGAACTTCCACTTAGGCAAGGTGCTACGCTTGACTACAACTCGAACAATGGACTATGCCTTGAATTGTCGGTCTTTGTGCAGCAAGTTTCGCTCAATGCCGGCACGGTACTAGGCTACCTTAGCCTTGCCCTCGGGTGGAGCTTATAAGTCATACTCCTCGGCCCTTCATGAGCTTACTAGAGATTCACCCAAATCTCCCACACTATGACCAGTAGTGTCACTCATATAGGTGTGTTCTTCAAAAGATCGCCTCGTAGGACGGCGTCTTCGCTCATCAAGAGCCGCTCGGAACACATTAAGACATTGTCAACCTGCCTTACGAGTAGCTATGAGAGAATTGCATCCGCAGCGGAGTGGGAGTATTAAATTTTCTCTCAACTCGGCTTGCTCCGGTTTGTTTTCCCAGGTCCTACTTCACGGAATTTCCGATCACATAGGTTGGGTTACCCCTCGGCAACTCAAGTGGGTCTCAAACCCATCTCCCTCGATGCAAGGTCTATCATGTTTCTTGATAGTCCTTTTGTGAAAGGATCCGCAGATTTTTAGCACTTTGGACATAATCCAATGCTATCACTCCGGAGTTCTTCAGTTTTCTGACAGACTTCAATCTCCTCTTGATATGTTTGGAACTTTTCATATTATCCTTAGAACTTTTTACTTTGACAATCACAGTTTGATTATCACAGTTCATGAGGATAGCCGGTATTGGTTTTTCAACCATAGGCAAGTCCATCAAGAGCTCACGAAGCCATTCCGCTCGACGGTAGGCTGTATCTAATGCTCGTGAGTTCCGCTTCCATAGTTGACCTCGTTAAGATGGTCTCGCTTGCAAGACTTCCAGGAAACGAGCGCCACCACCAAGAGTGAAAACATATCCACTTGTGGCTTTCATTTTAGCATCAGAAATCCAATTGGAATCACTATACCCTTCAAGTCCTCTTGGATACCCGGTATAATGAATTCCATAACTCATGGTTCCCTTTAGATAGCGCATCACTCTCTCAAGAGCATGCCAATGATCATCTCCCGGGTTGGCCACAAACCGGCTAAGTTTGCATACAGCAAACGAGATATCAGGCCTCGTAGCGCAAGCTAAATACATGAGTGAGCAAATGATTTGAGAGTATCTTAATTGATCTTTAGTTGCCTTTTCATTCTTTCGAAGCAAGACACTAGGATCATAAGGTGTGAGAGAAGATTTGCAATCAGCATAGCCAAATCTGCTCAACACCTTCTCAACATAATGAGATTGCACAAGAGTAATCCCATTATTCCCATCTCTCAATAACTTGATGTTCAATATAACATCAGCTTCTCCAAGATCTTTCATCTCGAAACACTGGAGATAAGAAGGTTTTTACCTCCTCAATCACTTTGAGACTTGTCCCAAAAATTAGTATGTCATCCACATACAAGCATAGGACAACTCCCTCACCCCCACCATGGCGGTAGTACACACATTTGTCGGCTTCATTAACAACAAAGCCCACAGATGTCAAAGTTCTTTCGAACTTCTCATGCCATTGTTTGGGTGCTTGTTTGAGACCATACAAAGATTTCTTTAATTTACACACCTTTCTTTCTTGACCTTGCAAGTACGAAACCATCAGGCTGTTCCATCTAAATTTCCTCGTCCAACTCTCCATTTAGGAAAGCCGTCTTAACGTCCATTTGATGAACGAGAAGACCGTGTGAGGCAGCCAATGACAGTAGTACTCGAATTGTGGTCAATCTCGCCACATGTGAGTAGGTATCGAAGAAATCTTCGCCTTCCTTTTGGGTATAGCCTTTGGCTACAAGCCGAGCCTTGTACTTCTCAATAGTACCATCAGCTCGAAGCTTCTTCTTAAATACCCATTTACATCCTACAGGTTTGCACCCATAAGGACGCTCGTATAACTCCCATGTTCCATTAGCCAAGATGGAATCCATCTCGCTTTGAACCGCTTCCTTCCGATGAGTCCGCATCGGGAGATGCAAGAGCTTCGAAATGGTAGTGGGAGTATCATCCACAAGATACACAATGAAATCATTACCGAAAGACTTTGCAGTCCTTTGTCTCTTACTCCTTGTGGGAGCTTCATTGTCATCTTCATTAGAATCTGAACTCTCATCATCAGATTCGTCATCAGACTCCATAGGAGTTTCGTGTATTGGATCAGATTCCCAACTAGACATGCCATGCATATCTCTCATAGGAAATATGTCCTCAAAGAATGTAGCATCTCTTGATTCAAAGATGGTGCCAACATTCATGTCGTCCACTCTAGATTTCACCACAAGAAATCTATAAGCAATGCTATGGGCAGCATAGCCAAGAAAGACACAATCCACGGTTTTTGGTCCAAGCTTTCGCTTCTTGGTGATTGGCAAATTCACTTTCGCCAAACAACCCCAAGTTCGTAGGTAGGAGAGTGTTGGTCTTTTCTTTTCCCATTCCTCATAAGGGGTAATCTCTTTATTCTTAGTTGGAACACGGTTTAGGACATGACACGAAGTCAATATAGCCTCCCCCCACCATTCCTTGGATAAACCCGACACGTCTAACATGGCGTTAACCAAATCTGTTAGAGTACGGTTTTTCCTTTCCGCAATCCCATTGGATTGTGGGGAATTGGGAGGCGTCCTCTCATGAATTATACCATGTTCCGCACAGAATAAATTGAACTCATTAGAAAAGTACTCTCCACCACGATCGGACCGAACCCTTTTTATCTTTCTTTCAAGTTGGTTCTCAACTTCAGACCTTATAGATTTTAAAGAAATCAAGAGCCTCATCTTTAGTTTTGAGGAGATACACATAACAGTACCTAGTGGAATCATCAATCAACGTCATGAAAAATTTCTTTCCACCTCTTGTCAACTCACCATTCATCTCACATAGATCTGAATGCACGAGCTCTAGTGGTGCCAAGTTTCTTTCCTTCGCAGGCTTGTGAGGCTTGCGAGGCTGCTTTGCTTGCACACAAGCATGGCACTTAGAGCCTTTGACAAAGGTGAATTTCGGAATTAAACTCATATCAGCAAGCCGCGTCATACAACCGAAATTAACATGACAAAGTCGTGAATGCCAAACATTAGTTTCATTAACACTAGTGCTTACATGGTTCACAACATTATCACAGAAGTCTTCTAGAGAGAAACGCAACATTCCCTCACATTCATATCCCTTTCCAACAAAAGTTCCATACTTAGACAAGTACAACTTTATTGGACTCAAACACCAACTTGAACCCATCTTTCATAAGACGGGAGCCACTAACAAAATTCTTCTTGATAGAACGGACATGCAACACGTTCTTCAATTGCACGATCTTGCCCGAAGTAAACTTCAGATCTACCATGCCAACACCAAGAACAGTATCATGTAACCCATTCCCCATCATTACTGAGGAACCTCGGGCCTGATAAGAGGTAACATGGAGATGTCAGCACACACATGAACATTAGCACTCGTATCAACCCACCATTCTATGGGCTGAAACACCGAAAGAACATGTAGGTAACATATTACCATACCCCGTAGTTCCTTCCTCTCGTGTTGCCAATGACCATGCCGACAGAATTTGAGTTCTGTCCAGCTCGACATTTCTTTCCTTTGCGTTGTGGACAACGATTGGCCCGATGGCCGGTCTCACCACACACCCAACAAGGATCTTTCTTCTCCGTTTTCCCCTTCTTCTTGAAGTTGGTAGTCCGGGAGACTCCCTTGTTCTTTCCCTTGGACTTGTGGGCATTTTTCCGTACCATATTGGCAGCAGAACGTCCCTCGGTTCCTCCGAAGTGTGTTTGTCTTTTGCCCTCGCCTTCTCCTCAACATCCAGAGAGCCCATGATATTCTCAACAGAAAACTCATGCCTCTGATGTTTCAGGGAAGTGGCAAAGTTCCTCCATGAAGGGGGAAGCTTAGCGACAATGCATCCCGCGACAAATTTGTCCGGTAGCACACACTTGAGGAGCTCGAGTTCCTTTGCCATGATCTGTATCTCATGAGCCTGTTCTACTACAGTATCGGTTCTCAACCATTCTCGTAGTCATTGAACTGCTCCATAGCATACAGCTCACCTCCGGCATCGGCAAAGCACCAAACTTAGCGTCCAGATGCATCCCACGAGTTCCTTCCCATTTCGTATGTGCAGTATAAGCATCAACCAACTTGTCTCCAAGCACACTTAGGACGGCACCCACAAAGATTACGGTGGCATCCCCGAACGCTTTATCCTCTTCGTGAGTAAGCGGACCTCTGGGAATACCTTCCGCAACTCGGTGCACACCCATAGAAGTGAGCCACAAGAGGGTCTTACTCTGCCATCTCTTGAAATGAGAACCCGTAAACGGGCTCGGTTTGAGCGCAGCAGCAAAACCAGACGGTGAAAATTGCCTAAGCAGATAAGGTTTTTGGATTGTTGGAAAATTAGGCAATTTCCGTGTGAGTTTAATTACCGAAAGCAAGATTACAGATGCACAAACATACTTAACCATACACATCAGACTAAGCACATGCATCAGATCTGAACATGGAACAAGTAGCAAGGCAAGGTAGGAGAGTAAAAGCACGTACATCGCGACCGGGAAGGTCGCACCAGCAGCAGCACCACCACCATGGGAGTTGTTGATGTCGCCCATGGTGTAGTCGGATCTGTCGATGAAGCAGCCGGACCGTCGATGAAGAAGACGAACAGCAGCGAGCAGTCGCGCCGACCCGCCCTCGTTGACACGCGTAGGAAGCCAGGGACACGCGGCGAGCATGCACATGCAGGTCGACACGTACCCAACACAGTTGGTGCACCAAGCAAAAATTTAGGCTTCCTTGAGTGTGTCTCGAACTCGAACTCGAACTCGAGTCACGAAACGCGACGTGCGTGCGTGACGTGACGTGCCGTGCCGTGCCGAGCCGAGACGGGCGGAGGAGGAGGAGTGCGCGAGGGCTCCTTCTATTCTCACTCACTTGGAATGACTAGAACAGCAGCCCTTATATACCACTCCAACTCTCTCCCAACTAGCAATGTGGGACTAAACTTTGTCCCCCAAGGCTGTCCCAAGCTGCCAACGTGATGGGCCTTGAGATTTCAGGAATTGTAGACTATATGGGCTGCCTTACTGGGCTGCAGCCCATCTACATTTAACACGTATCTGAGCCGAAGAAAAGAGTACCTGCACCTAAAGCCACAAACGCTGTAGAAATGGCAAAACCCCAGACCCAGCCTTCATGGTCTTGTACCCACACAATAATAGTCCCTGAGATCAGCGCAGCAGCATTGACAGTGAAGAAGTACCAATTGAAAAAAGAGCTCTTCTTGGTTCTCTCCACTTCATCAGTGTCATCAAATTGATCGGCTCCGAAGGAGAAGACGCAAGGTTTCTGTGCGCCATACCCTAGAGCAACCATGTACAGCCCGACGAAGAATATGTTCTTGGAAGACACGGGACCTGTTGGAATAATCCATGCCTGAGGACCGGTAGAGATCAACGGAAGAGCCGCGGATAGAAGCAACATCATCATTCCCTAAATGAACAGAATGGAAATAAAAGGTAAGCGTTAGGAAAGTCAAAATTCAACTCTGAATGTTTAGTTCAGAAATGTGGATGATAAATGAGCACTCTCTTCGTTCCTAAAAAAGTTTGCCAACTTTGTCTAGATATGGAGGTATATAGACATATTTTACCTATAGATTCATCCATATCTAGAAAAAGTTGCGAAGCTTTTTTAGGAATGGAGGGAGTCTGAGTTATTTGTAGCACTTACAAGAAAGAAGATTGTGCAGAAGATGAGAGCTGTCCTGTACCTCCCCAGATATGAATCAGCTAAGAAAGCTCCAACCAAAGGTGCGAGATAGCTAGTACCTTGCCAAGTTGTGAGGTCTTTTGCAGCGGCCAAATTTGTTTCTTGTAGGACCTTTGTTAGATAACTGACTAGGTTTTTCATGATCGAGGAATAGGCCAGATACAAGCAAAACGAACAAACTGCACAAGGAAATTTCGTTTCTGTTGGATCTTGCATTGAGTATGGAACGGAGTAATGAAAACTGTAGTGCAAAAATTCAATAGGCATATAGGGCATCATCAAGATTTTTTTAATGTTTGGAAACGGAGGTCACGATATTGTCGGGATGTTATATGAACATTTGGGTACAGTGAATGTCACTGCTCAAGTATTCATTCTTAGAAAGGGAGAAGAAAAGAGAATTCTGCAGGTATCTAACAACCATTATCAAACAATCTATATATAAATATCTTGATCTAGAATGAATGGCATCACGCTACCAACGCGCTAAAAAAGTAAGTATTTATATGTCCTACATGGTCTTCCAATAGAAGTCTAATTATAGAGAAGCATTTCACAGTCCTGACCTATGGTTAAGGAGCAAGCCTTCCAGTTCCCTGTATCTTTCCTGCAAGCAGGAATCCCACGGATGCAAACAGATCCATCGCCTGTATATCCGGCGGTACTCTGCATTTCACAATAAATAAAGAAGCAATTGTAGTGATATATAGTTCTGCAAACTGAATCAATTATTGGGAACTCATACAAGAACACACCACGAATTATGAACCAAGTCAAAACATAACAGAGAGGGAGAGAAGACAGACCTGCTGCGAGGTGGAACTGTGCTTCTCCAGCAGAGGGCCCTTGTCCGTGGTGTCCATGGCTGGCTAGAAGGAGGAGGCAGACGAGGTTATCTGATATGCCGAGAAAAGCAAGACCGGGAAGAATACACCTCGATGGAGGAGGGAAAACTGCTGGTTCAATTGTCTCGGTCCAAGCAAGGACATAAGGCCGGCTCCACACTCAACTGTCTCACTGTGCACCCTATTTTTTTCTGCTTCGTTCCTAAACGAGCAAGAGGTTCATACATCGCCTTCTAGTCTCTGCTGGACAAATAAATGACAATGGGAGTTATCTGACAATAGTGCTTTGATTGTGCTATGCTATAGTTGCGAGTTGTGACAGCTTGATACCTACGGCGATGCTGATGTGGTTGTTGGCTCTGCCTGAACTGTTGTTAGTTTTGCCAATATCAGTGTGCTTTGCAGAGGTAAGAGATTTTTCTTCGTAACTCAAGAGGTTAACTAGACTAAGATGCGCGCTTCGCCACGCCGCCTGCTGGTGACCTCAGACATAGCCAAGCATAACACTTGCATATTTTTAGTGCTTTCTCTAATGCATACTCAAATCAGAACTAATTAAAGTCTAATGCACTACATGAACATGGTCTGCTTAAAGGTATTTATAAACGCAGACTACGAATGAACAAATTGTTGTGAAATGTATATGTGGATTGCCTAGCCCTTTTCATCAGTTCGGACTTTTGGTTCAAGTGGCTAGTGCATGAAGCTTAACATGGTATCAAAGCCCCGGGTCTCGAGTTCAAATCATGGCTTTCACATGGTTTTCGCAATTAAGCCTAAAAATTGCTGTTGCCCCCCTCTTTAGCCACCGCTGATGCCCATGGTGTCCTCGAGTGGGGGTGTTGTGAAATGTATATGTGGATTGCCTAGCCCTTTCCATCAGTTCGGACTTTTGGTTCAAGTGGCCCGGGTCTCGAGTTCAAATCATGGTTTTCGCAATTAAGCCTAAAAATTGTTGTTGCCCCCCTCTTTAGCCACCGCTGATGCCCATGGTGTGCTCTTCTTCTTTCACGTGTTGACTTTCTCTTCTCCCGTCACACGCGAGTGGGGGTGTTGTGAAATGTATATGTGGATTGCCTAGCCCTTTCCATCAGTTCGGACTTTTGGTTCAAGTGGCTACTGCATGAAGCTTAACACAAATATATAGAAATATCATAATCTTCTAGGAATTTTGGGAGAGGTGATAGCATAAGTATACCTACTTTAGTTTAGGTGGCGATTTACATCCCCATAAGATGCAGAGCCATACTGATATCGTGACAGTTTTTAACAGATCACTATAGGAAAAATAGGCTGAGCAAGACAATAATCCACCAACGGAAAAAAAAATTGTCTGACACTACACAACAATTGGGGCTAAGAAATATGTCTCGATCTCTTTTAGCATATGAAATAAGTAGAGGTCTATTTTAAAAGAAAAAAATCTGGATCGCTAAACAGACCTAACATTGCAGTCTGGACTGTGCTTCTTGATACATCAACTATATAAATGCAGATTATAAACGAGCAGTATATAAAAAAGTTCATAATCTTGTAGAAATTTTGGGAGAGGTGTATACGCATACCTACTTTAGTTAGGTTCAGATTTACATCCACATGAAGAAGATGCCGAGGCATAACCCAACAGTGCCTTGCATTATTACATACTAAGGACATGATAGTTTTTGACGGACCACTCATAGAAAAATAGGCTAAGCAAGACAATAATCACCGACAAGAAAAATTCTTGAGGTACACGCTCTATCTCAGCAAGTGGCCCTTGATAATCAAATGTTTGATCATCCTGTATATGTTTGTCGCACTCGCTCTCAATGATCATGTTGTGCATGATCACACAGGCGTTCATCACCTCCCACACATCTGAGACTCAGACCAAGTGAGAGCAGGGTACCTCACAACAGCGAAATGCTGCTGAAACACCCCAAAAGCATGCTCAACATCCTTGCGTGCTACTTCCTGGCATGTTGCAAAATAAGCATCCACCTCGTTTGCTGGAGACGAAATAGTCTTCACAAATGTAGCATACGTCGGATAGATACCATTAGCTAGATAGTACCCCTTATTGTATGTGTAGCCGTTTACCTCAAAATTCACGGCAGGAGCTTGTCCCTCAGCTAGCCTGGCAAACACCGAAGAGCGATGCAACACGTTGATATCATTGTTTCTTCGTGCCATGCCAAATCCAAAGATCATGGTCTGCCACCGCCTCAATAATGACACTGCACACTCACCAGTATGCCCCTTGTAGATCCCCTGCCAAGAAAAAGGGCAATTCTTTCAGCCTAATGCATATAGTCAATGATGTTGAGCATCTCAGAAAACCCTCTTGCTGCATTTTTTTTCCAGGATCTGAGATTTATCATCTGCCCATGGTGCTCCTCATGTGTCTTGTGCGACCGCTTTACGTCAACTCTCGTGGCTTCTTCGCACAGCTATGTTCGCTCTTCGTCGACTATGTATATGTCAGACTCCGTCGACCCTCGTGACTTCTACACGTGGTTGTGGCCGCTCTCCGTCGACTTTGTCTAAGTCGCCTCATCGCTCTACATCGACATCTCTCGCGGCTTCTTCACGTGGTTGTAGCCGCTCTCCGTCAACTTTTTCTACGTCGCCTCGCCGCTTTACATCGACGTCTATCGCGACTCACTTGGTTGTGGCTGCTGTTCGTCGACTTTGTCTATGTCAGCTCGCCGCTCTACATCGACACCTCTCACGTCTTGTACACGAGTTCGTGACCGCTCTACATCAACTTTTCATGTGACTTTCACGCGATTGCACTCGCTCTTCATGGGTTGAAGCCTCGGCCTCTTCAGTTGCGTCTCTCAGTGAGCGCGAGACTAAGCAACTCCGATGCCAGCTTGCTACTTGGGACTCTTCACCGACAGGTTATGCTGGTTCGACGATTGACTTTTTTCGACTAAGAGACCACCTTCTTCTACTTTAGGTACATCCTCTTGGATTCTTGATATTGGAGCATCTTTTCATATGACTTATGATTCTTCCGCTTCGAGCTTTGTTCGCCCCATTGATTACCATGTTTCTGTTCTTACCGGCGATGGTTCTGCCCTCCCAATTGCTAGTCGAGGCACTCTTAGTAGTTCGTCTTATCATGTTCCTTCTATTGCTCATATTTCTCGACTCACCATGCAGCTCTTCTGTGGTAGTCGGATTCTCGATTCTCGTTGTAGGGTCACTCTTGACTGTGATTCATGTTCTGTTCAGGATCGTTGCATGGGGCACTCTGCTTGGTGCTGGCCCCCGATGCCTTGATGGCCTCTGGGAGCTTGACTGGCTTTGTCTTCCTTCCGATGCCGCCACCGCCATTTCTTCGGCCCATGTTGCCGCATCCACCAGCTCTTTTCAGCAGTGGCATCATTGTCTTGGCCATTTATGTGGTTCTCGTCTATCATCTCTAGTTCATCATGGTGTTCTAGGGTATGTCTCCGATAATGCCTCTTTGGATTGCATGGATTGTCGGCTTGGTAAGCAGATTCAGCTACCATATCCTCATAGTGACTCTGTGTATGCGCGTCCTTTTGATCTTGTTCATTCAGATGTTTGGGCTTCGGCTCCCTTCACCTCTAAAGGGGGTCATGGTGTTATCACCAGAATTCGACCAAGTCAGAGGTGGGCCGCGACCAAGGTGGATTTGAAGAATATACATAGAAGGAATACGTGAATCGGCCTTTTATACCAAGTTGGGCTAAACCGCCCGTGTATCTGTAACATAGTAGATCGCATCTAAGATTAGAAGTTAGAGTTTTACCCGTGCACGGTTTAGTGCACGCCCACATTAGAAAGTCCCCTGGACTATAAATATGTACCTAGGGTTTATGGAATAAACAACAACCAACGTTCAACCACAAACAAATCTCGGCGCATCGCCAACTCCTTCGTCTCGAGGGTTTCTACCGGTAAGCACCATGCTGCCTAGATCGCATCTTGCGATCTAGGCAGCACAAGCCTACCCACGTTGTTCATGCGTTGCTCGTGCTGAAGCGTTTTTGATGGCGAGCAGCGTAGTTATCTTAGACATGTTAGGGTTAGCATTGTTCTTCGAATTACATGCTTTCGTAGTGCAACCCTTGCATGTCTAGCCGCCCTTACACCTATCTTAGGTGTAGGGGCGGCACCTGCTTGATCATAGTTTAGTAGATCTGATCCGTTACGGTTGCTCCTTGATTCATCAAGGATTAGTTTAATATCCGCAATAGTTAGGCCTTACAAAGGGTTGGAGGATCCAGCGGCGTGCAGGGTGGCGTTTGCTAGCCCTAGAAAGGATGTTCCGAGGATCAACCTCGTGTTTGTTTTTAGGCCCTGTCTAGGATCGGCTTACGATCACCGTGCGCGAGCGCGAGGCCCAATCGTGAGTAGGATGATCCGATTATGCGGTGAAAACCCTACATCGTCGTGGATCTCATTAGCTTTATCTTGATCAAGCAGGACCACCATATATTCGGACACCCCGTCTGAATCATGGGTGGATCGGCTCTTTGAGCCGATTCACGGGATAACCTGAGAGCCGATCGAGGCTCGTATTTAACGTTTACGTGTGTGCCCTGCAGGAAACTAAGCGAGGCATCATCCACACCTTCCCGACCAGGTATAGGTCAGGTGGCACGCCCTTGTGATAAACATCGGACGTGCGACCGGGGAGGCTTTGCGGGCCGTCGCTCAGAGGGACTGGGGCCAGCCGCAGCCCTAGTTGTTCCCGGCTCTACTGTGTTGACCGTCTCTGCCCGCCAGGGGGTTTCTGACGTCAACACATTCTGGCACGCCCGGTGGGACAATCTTCGACATCCGCCGCATCGCCGTCTACATCCGAGATGGCGGAAGACGCTCCGGTCAAGTACGAGGATCTGCCTGATGAGCTCAAGAAAAAGCATGACGAAATCAAGACAGTCCTCGAAGCCGAACTCATCGGCTCCTTCCACCGAACCCGCTCCCATGGCGTCAGGTGGAAGGGTTTCACACCTGAAGGCGCACTCGATGGAGTGGACCTTTCCGCCCCGTCGGAAGAACGCACCAGGTCGCTGCGGCAGGAAATCAACTACATGGTGGCTCATTCGCTGCACCGCCACTCTGAGAGCCTGGTGAACACCTTGGAGCGTGTCGCTCTGCGCGTCGTCAAGGAAATCATGAGCCACCGGTATTCTCCATCGGGACCGGCTCTGGGGACTTTCAAGGGAGAGATGCCGCTCCAGCCCCAGCCGTTCGCATGGGCAGCACCGGAACTGCCGAACTCATCGGCATACGTCGTCTACAAGATTGGTGGTGATCATAATGACTACCAATCCCTACCTGAGGCACCCAAGGAGATCCCGCACGGATACGCGTGCGCATACGTACCGGACTGCAACGCCTGGGCACTCTCGAACCAGGCGGCAATATCGGGGCCTCCGGAACGGCGGGAGGAACTTCGGGAGCCGATCCCGATAAGCAATCGTGGCCGGCTAAGTACGCCACCCCGACAAACCTCCAAAGCCCAGCTCCTGCAGCTTGGCTTAGAACCGGAAAAACAAGCATGGCTGGTTAAGTATGCCACCCCGGCGAACCTTCGTGGTTCGACACCTTCAGCCATCACAGCCGGATCAGATTTGTGCAATTCTGAAAGATCAGTTCGGTATGATGCCAAAAAGGAAGGCATTCGGCTACACCAAGCCGTACCCCAACAACTACGAACTGATCCCGCTGCCTCCCAAATATCGGCTCCCGGACTTCACAAAGTTTAGTGGATCAGATGGGTCCAGCTCCATCGAGCATGTGAGCCGATATTTGGCACAGCTGGGTACGATCTCAGCGTCAGACGAGTTGCGCGTGAGGTTCTTCGCACAGTCCCTCACAGGATCGGCTTTCGGGTGGTACACATCGCTACCACCGAACTCCATCCAGACTTGGAAGCAGTTGGAAGAGCGAGTTCCATGAGCAGTATCACTCAGAGGCTTCCGATGTTGGGATTGCCGATCTAGCGCAAGTACGACAGAAGCGCGGGGAGACAGTGGCAGAATACGTCCAGCGCTTCAGGACCATTAGGAACCGATGCTTTTCGGCTCATATAAGTGAAAAAGAAGCAATCGAGTTGGCGGTGGTGGGTCTCTCATCATCAATCAAGGACGTGGCCTCCCAAGCGGACTACCCTTCGTTGGCGCACATGGTGCAAAAGCTGTCAGCATATGAACAGCGCCACCCAGATGTTTACCAGGACAAATTCAAGCGGGTGGTGACTTTGGTTGAGGCAGACGAAGATGAAGGTGCTGCGGGAGATCGGGAGATAGCAGTGGCTGAATGGACTCGAGCGACGGGCCCCGTGACCTGCAAATGGGTGAAGCCACAAGGCCCTCCAAAAGGGTTCGACTTCGACGTGACCAAGACGGAGCAGATTTTTGATCTTTTACTCACGGAGAAGCATATAAAGGTACCCGAAGGCCACAAGTTCCCCACGGTGCAATAGCTGAATGGAAAGCCATACTGCAAATGGCATAACACGTTCTCCCACAACACCAACGACTGCAGGGTGTGGCGGCAGCAAATCCAGATGGCGATAGAAAATGGGCGGTTGATTTTTAACCAGTACGCCATGAAGGTCGACACACACCCTTTCCCCGCCGTTAACATGGTGGAGTATACTTACCACGAAGGTTGCCAGCCAGGGTCTTCGTTCAGTATCAACATGGTAGGATCTCGGACACCACGCTGGCAAGGATGGAGATGAGGGCAGCTGCTCTCATAGCAAAGATACAGAGGAAGCCGCTCCGTGCGATCGGCTCCGCCAAGATGGCAAGCGCTACGTGACAGAGGGAGAAGTGAAGAACATAAGATATCAGCGACCTCTCTCTGATCACCTCCTCAACAAGTATGTGAGTCAGTATGACCAACGCCGATGGTCTGGTAATGATGATGAAAGAGATCGTTTGGCTAGAGAAGCCAGAAGACATCGTCGGCATAATCGCGGTGAGGAGGAGCACGAGCGTTGTGCCAACGAAAAGGCAAGGGAGCGGGATGACGAGGACAGGCACTGGGATTGTCCCTTCTTCAGACACTGCTGGGACTCAGGAATGAGCCGATTGCCAACAATCGGCAATTGCCCAGAATGCAACCGAAAGAAGAAGGAGGCAGCCAATGTATCCGTGTTCGAGTGCTTAGGGCCTCTCCCACCACAAAGCAAACGCGCTGAGTCCCCTCGATGGGAAGATCTCGAGGATTCAGAAAACGAGGGACAAGAAGAATAAGAAGACAGGTACCACCGGCCAAGGTGGTGCCCTGACGGACTCAGCCGTTCCCAGAAACGCAGGGTTCAGCGATTGCGCGGCCTGGAGGAAGCCGAGAGGTTATACTTGCATACGTTGAGGAAGGCAAGGCCCGATCTAGCTGCGAAGGTTCAACGAACCCTGGATGAAGAGGGTCGTCCACAAAGAAAGAGTGGCGCCCCAAGCAAAGGAAAGCCGATGATGAAACATCGGCTGGCACAAACATGGTGCTCGTCCTTCCGACAAAGCTTAGCGCTCCACGTTTACACGATGCACTCAAGGTGGACGACAGCAAGCGCTCCAACATGATGAAGTCAGAGATTGGGCTGGTTTTATCCACCGGCCCAACCATGTAGTTGGAGCGAACCAATAAACAAACGCGGCGAGGCTGATCCTTGTGATCGGCCCCAAAAGATTTATGAAGGGACGTTACAAAACCTTCACCGAGCAAGCAATGTGGAGGCCGATTCCAGCAATCGGCCAAAATTATCCTCACCATCCATTCTGCCTGGGTTCAACTGTAATCTGACAGAGCCGATACCATCAATTCTCTTGACAGAATCGGCTCGGGGGGGCACCCAGGTGGATAAAACACGAGGATATGCAATGGAAGCGTCTCATCCTGTGTCGATGGGTATCGAAGCATGGGGGCCAATGTAAATCGGCCGTAAAAAATCCAAAAAATTCGAAAATTTTCGAGCACAGCCGATGCAGCAGACATCGACTTAAGGATATAAAAGCGGATGCATGGCCATCGACTCAAGAATGACTGTCACGATCAGAGGGTCAATGGAGCACGAAGGGGGATTTTAATGGAAGAACTCCTCAATGGAGTAGTTTAAGGGCTCAGATCCTCTCTCCAAGGACAAGGCCAAGAGCAGCTTGGACGTGCAGATTAGGTCAAGGATGGATTGCATGGGATCCACCAAAGGAAAAGAGCCGATTGATGTCTACGGGAGCTTCTATTCTTGTAGACAGTGTTGGGCCTCCAAGTGCAGAGGTTTGTAGAACAGCAGCAAGTTTCCCTTGAGTGGATACCCAAGGTTTATCGAACTCAGGGAGGAAGAGGTCAAAGATATCCCTCTCATGCAACCCTGCAACCACAAAGCAAGAAATCTCTTGTGTCCCCAACACACCTAATAGGTGCACTAGTTCGGCGAAGAGATAGTGAAATACAGGTGGTATAAATAAGTATGAGCAGTAGCAACGGTGCCGTAAAAGTGCTTGTCGGCGTGTAGTTGATGGTGGTAGTATTGCAGCAGTAGTATCACGATAAAACAAGTAAACAAGCAGTAGTAACTCAGCAGATATTTAGGAACAAGGCCTAGGGATTACACTTTCACTAGTGGACACTCTCAACATTGATCACATAACAGAACAGATAAATGCATACTCTACACTTTTGTTGGATGATGAACACATTGCGTAGGATTACACGAACCCTCAATGCCGGAGTTAACAAGCTCCACAATAATGCTCATATTTTAGTAACCTTTAGTGTAAGATAGATCAACGAGACTAAACCAAGTACTAGCATAGCATGCACACCGTAACCTTCATGCATATGTAGGAGGAATAGATCACATCAATATATCATAGCAATAGTTAACTTCATAATCTACAAGAGATCATAATCATAGCATAAACCAAGTACTAACACGGTGCACCCACTGTCGCCTTTACACACGTGCGGGAGGAATAGAACTACTTTAATAACATCACTAGAGTAGCACATAGATAGTAGTGATACAAACTCATATGAATCTCAATGAGATCATTGTATTGAAGTACATGGAAGAGAGATGAACCACATAGCTACCGGTACAGCCCCGAGCCTCGATGGAGAACTACTCCCTCCTCATGGGAGCAGCAGCGGTGATGAAGATGGCGGTGGAGATGGCAGCGGTGTCGATGGAGATGGCAGCGGTGTCGATGGAGAAGCCTTCCGGGTTACTTCCCCGCTCCGGCAGGGTGCCGGAACAGAGATCCTGTCCCCCGGATCTTGGCTTCGCGATGGCGGCGGCTCCGGAAGGTTTTCGTGGGTTTCGTCAATTGGTATCGGGTTTTCTGATCCAGGGGCTCTTTATAGGCGGAGAGGCGGCGCAGGGGGTCACCGGGGTGCCCTCACCACCGAGTGGCGCGGCCGGGGCCTGGCCCGCGCCCAGGTGTGGTGTGGGGCCCCCCGGCCCATCTCTCGGCAGCTCTCGAGTGTTCCGGATGGTTCCGGGAAAAATAGGAACCTGGGCGTTGATTTCGTCCGATTCCGAGAATATTTCGTTACTAGGATTTCTGAAACCAAAAACAGCAGAAAACAGAACCGGCACTTCGGCATCTTGTTAATAGGTTAGTTCCGGAAAATGCACGAATATGACATAAAGTGTGCATAAAACATGTAGATAACATCAATAATGTGGCATGGAACACAAGAAATTATCGATACGTCGGAGACGTATCAGCATCCCTAAGCTTAGTTCTCGCTCGTCCCGAGCAGGTAAAACGATAACAAGGATAATTTCTGGAGTGACATGCCATCATAATCTTGATCATACTATTTGTAAAGCATATGTAGAGAATGCAGCGATCAAAACAATGTGTATGACATGAGTAAACAAGTGAATCATAAAGCAAAGACTTTTCATGAATAGCACTTCAAGACAAGCATCAATAAGTCTTGCATAAGAGTTAACTCATAAAGCAATAATTCAAAGTAAAGGTATTGAAGCAACACAAAAGAAGATTAAGTTTCAGCGGTTGCTTTCAACTTGTAACATGTATATCTCATGGATATTGTCAACATAGAGTAATATAATAAGTGCAATAAGCAAGTATGTAGGAATCAATGCACAGTTCACACAAGTGTTTGCTTCTTGAGGTGGAGAGAAATAGGTGAACTCGACTCAACATTGAAAGTAAAAGAATGGTCCTCATAGAGGAAAAGCATCGATTGCTATATTTGTGCTAGAGCTTTGATTTTGAAAACATGAAACAATTTTGTCAACGGTAGTAATAAAGCATATGCATCATGTAAATTATATCTTATAAGTTGCAAGCCTCATGCAGAGTGTACCAATAGTGCCCGCACCTTGTCCTAATTAGCTTGGGTTAACACTGATCATCATTGCATAACATATGTTTCAACCAAGTGTCACAAAGGGGTACCTCTATGCCGCCTGTACAAGGGTCTAAGGAGAAAGTTCGCATTGGATTTCTCGCTTTTGATCATTCTTCAACTTAGACACCCATACCGGGACAACATAGACAACAGATAATGGACTCCTCTTTTAGTGCTTAAGCATTCAACAACAGTTAATATTCTCATAAGAGATTGAGGTTTTATGTCCAAACTGAAACTTCCACCATGATTCATGGCTTTAGTTAGCGGCCCAATGTTCTTCTCTAACAATATGCATACTCAAACCATTTGATTGTGAAAACCGCCCTTACTTCAGACAAGACGAACATGCATAGCAACTCACATGATATTCAACAAAGAGTAGATGGCGTCCCCAGGAACATGGTTATCGCACAACAAGCAACTTAATAAGAGATAAAGTGCATAATTACATATTCAATACCACAATAGTTTTTAAGGCTATTTTGTCCCATGAGCTATATATTGCAAAGGTGAATGATGGAATTTTAAAGGTAGCACTCAAGCAATTTACTTTGGAATGGCGGGAAAATACCATGTAGTATAGGTAGGTATGGTGGACACAAATGGCATAGTGGTTGGCTCAAGTATTTGGGATGCATGAGAAGTAATCCCTCTCGATAAAAGGTTTAGGCTAGCAAGGTTATTTGAAACAAACACAAGGATGAACGGTACAGCAAAACTCACATAAAAGACATATTGTAAACATTATAAGACTCTACACCGTCTTCCTTGTTGTTCAAACTCAATACTAGAAATTATCTAGACCTTAGAGAAACCAAATATGCAAACCAAATTTTAGCATGCTCTATGTATTTCTTCACTAATAGGTGCAAAGTATATGATGCAAGAGCTTAAACATGAGCACAACAATTGCCAAGTATCACATTACCCAAGACATTTATAGCTATTACTACATGTATCATTTTCCAATTCCAACCATATAACAATTTAACGAAGTAGAAACTTCGCCATGAATACTATGAGTAGAAACCAAGGACATATTTGTCCATATGCTACAGCGGAGTGTGTATCTCTCCCATAAAGTGAATGCTAGGATCCATTTTATTCAAACAAAACAAAAACAAAAACAAACCGACGCTCCAAGAAAAAGCACATAAGATGTGGCCGAATAAAAATGTAGTTTCGGGGAGGAACTCGATAATGTTGTCGATGAAGAAGGGGATGCCTTGGGCATCCCCAAGCTTAGACGCTTGAGTCTTCTTGATATATGCAGGGGTGAACCACCGGGTGCATCCCCAAGCTTAGAGCTTTCACTCTCCTTGATCATGGTATATCATCCTCCTCTCTTGACCCTTGAAAACTTCCTCCACACCAAACTCGAAACAACTCATTAGAGGGTTAGTGGACAATAAAAATTAACATGTTCAGAGGTGACACAATCATTCTTAACACTTCTGGACATTGCATAAAGCTACTGGACATTAATGGATCAAAGAAATTCATCCAACATAGCAAAAGAGGCAATGCGAAATAAAAGGCAGAATCTGTCAAAACAGAACAGTCCGTAAAGATGGATTTTATTAGGCCACCAGACTTGCTCAAACGAAAATGCTCAAATTGAATGAAAGTTGCGTACATATCTGAGGATCACTCACGTAAATTTGCATAATTTTCTGAGTTACCTACAGAGAATTAGACCCAGATTCGTGACAGCAAAGAAATCTGTTTCTGCGCAGTAATCCAAATCTAGTACTTACTTTACTATCAAAGACTTTACTTGGCACAACAAAACTCAAAACTAAGATAAGGAGAGGTTGCTACAGTAGTAAACAACTTCCAAGACACAAATATAAAACAAAGTACTGTAGCAAAATAACACATGGGTTATCTCCCAAGAAGTTCTTTCTTTTTAGCCATTAAGATGGGCTCAGCAGTTTTAATAATCCATTCGCGGGAAATAGTATTTGAAGCAAGAGAGAGCTTCAAGAGGCAAATTCAAAACAAATTTAAGTCTAACATGCTTCCTATGAAGAGGAATCTTGTACACAAATGAATTCATGAAGAACAAAGTGACAAGCATAAGAGGATAAAACACGAGTAACTTCAAGATTCTCAACATAAAGAGGGGAAACTTAATATTATTAAGATGCATATAACCATATTTCCCTCTCTCATAATAACTTTCAGTAGCATCATTGATGAAATCCACAATATACCCATCACTTAAAACATTCTTATCATGGTTCATATGCATAGAAGTATCATTAAATTTGGCATAAGAAGAATTATTCTTATTAATAGTAATTTGAGCAGGATTATTATCAAGAATTTGAACATGGTAAACAAGTTGCATATTAAGGAAATTGTTTTTGGTAAGCCTATCATAACTATGACAAGTTTCATAAGGATAGTTAGAACCTATATCATAGCATTCTTTATAATAATCATTAGGGATCGGAGGCACATTGTCATCATTTTCAGAATTAATTTCCCAGAGATTTGCAATATCAAGAGTAGTGTGCTCATTCAAATCATGATTGCTAATGTATGTAAAGGGCATAGGAAGATCATCATATTCAGATTCATTATCACAATAATCATTTGGAGCAACATACTTACGGTTACCTATTGTTATCTCATATACGCGGGGATATGATGTTACCTCTTTCTTTTTATTCCCCTTCTTCTTCTTCTTCTTCGTTCCCTTCTTCTTCTCCTTCTCTTCCTTCTCATCATTCCCTTCTTCAGGAGGGAGAGGCTTGAAGGGTGGCTTGTCCGCATAACCTGATTTACTTTCAGAAACAATAGAAGAAACTTGGGGGGATCCCTCCTTTTCATTAATTAGTTGAAAACACACAGCGGTCCTATCATATTTTGGCAAGGTGTCATCTTCTAAAATATCTTGTATGTAAGTATTTGTATGGCTATTATCAATGCAATAAGAAAAACACCCATGCAGGACATCATCAATATCAAGATCACTCATATGTAACAAAGAGATTTTTCTCGACAGTTCTTCACACCCCAAAAATAAAGTAAGTTCATCATGCTTGATTAGGAGTAATTTCATCATCACAATACAAATTTGCAGCACTCATTGGGTTCAAAATATCACTGGAGGAACATTGAAAATTAAAATGACCCACTTCATGGCAAACTTCACAAATAAAAGGATAGAGGGCACAAACTTTTTTACCAAGATCATCTAGAGCCCTAAACCACTTTCTAGTTTTTTCATTAGCATGATGGATGCAATATTCATCTTTGATTTGATTAATTCCACAAGGTCTATGTATTCCACAAAAATTAACATGCTTATAGGAAATAGCATTCTTAGGAGTTTGAGCATGCTTATTGCAATAATTAACAACAATTTCATTCTTCATGCAAGCCTCTTTAAAAGGTTCATGGTACTTATCAAAATTATTTTTAGGCAATTTGAAATGAGAAGCAAAGGCTTTATAAAGATTTGCAGCAACTTGAGAGTCAAGACCATAAGTAGCACTCATATTTCGAAATTCATCGGTATCCATAAAAGCTTCAAAGCATTCATAATCATAATTTATACCTGACTCTTTACCTTTGTCGTTCTCCCATCCTTCAGCGTTGTCCTCAATCCGATCAAGGAGGTCCCACCTAGCTTCAACCTCCTTGCTTGTGAAAGATCCCTCCGAACACGCGTCCAGATAGTCCTTGTGTTGTCCTGAAATCCTCGCATAAAAATTGTTAACAATAACATTACGGGGGAGCTCATGAATGGGACATTTGAGCATTAGTGATTTCAATCTCCCCCACGCTTGAGAAATATTCTCTCCATCACGAGGATAAAAGTTATAAATATAATTCCTATCAATATGCACTTCATGCGGAGGATAAAATTTAGAATAAAAGAGAGATGCAATTTCCTCCCAACCAAGAGAATGCCTATTCTCCAACAATTTATACCAATGCGCTGCCTTACCGGACAGACGAAACAGAGAATAGCTTCTTCCTCACTTCATCCATAGAGATACCTGCACACTTGAATAACCCACATAATTCGTGCAAAAACAGTAAATGATCTCTAGGATGGACAGTTCCATCCCCTTTATAGTGGTTGTCCATAACACGTTCAATAATTTTCATGGGTATTTTATACGGAATACTTTCAGCAGGTGGATTTAAAATATCGAAGCATTATTAGAGTTATCGCATATGGGAGATAAAGCATTATCAGAACAAATTTTCTCCCCTAAAGATGGGAAGCTAAAAAGACCACAAAAACTAGCTTCCCCAAGCTTAGACTTCTTTATAGCATTAGCAGTAATTGCATTCATACTAATAACATCGCTACTAACATGCAAATAAGGTTCCATAGGTTTTTTAATTTTCGCATCAAACAATTCTAAATCAGGAAAAAGATTAAAAAGCTCACTAATTTTTTTGTTGTTTTCCATTATGCCTAACTAGTGTAAACAAGAAACAAAAAGTTGCAATTGCAGGATCTAAAGGAAATAGCTTCGAGTACTTACAATGGCGGAGAATAGCTTAGTAGCCGAGATCCGGAGTGTGAGTACCTTTTACCTTTCCTCCCCGGCAACGGCGCCAGAAAAGTGCTTGATGTCTACGGGAGCTTCTATTCTTGTAGACAGTGTTGGGCCTCCAAGTGCAGAGGTTTGTAGAACAGCAGCAAGTTTCCCTTGAGTGGATACCCAAGGTTTATCGAACTCAGGGAGGAAGAGGTCAAAGATATCCCTCTCATGCAACCCTGCAACCACAAAGCAAGAAATCTCTTGTGTCCCCAACACACCTAATAGGTGCACTAGTTCGGCGAAGAGATAGTGAAATACAGGTGGTATAAATAAGTATGAGCGAGTAGCAACGGTGCCGGAAAAGTGCTTGCTGGCGTGTAGTTGATGGTGGTAGTATTGCAGCAGTAGTATCACAGTAAAACAGTAAACAAGCAGTAGTAACTCAGCAGTATTTAGGAACAAGGCCTAGGGATTACACTTTCACTAGTGGACACTCTCAACATTGATCACATAACAGAACAAATAAATGCATACTCTACACTTTTGTTGGATGATGAACACATTGCGTAGGATTACACGAACCCTCAATGCCGGAGTTAACAAGCTCCACAATAATGCTCATATTTTAGTAACCTTTAGTGTAAGATAGATCAACGAGACTAAACCAAGTACTAGCATAGCATGCACACCGTAACCTTCATGCATATGTAGGAGGAATAGATCACATCAATATATCATAGCAATAGTTAACTTCATAATCTACAAGAGATCATAATCATAGCATAAACCAAGTACTAACACGGTGCACCCACTGTCGCCTTTACACACGTGCGGGAGGAATAGAACTACTTTAATAACATCACTAGAGTAGCACATAGATAGTAGTGATACAAACTCATATGAATCTCAATGAGATCATTGTATTGAAGTACATGGAAGAGAGATGAACCACATAGCTACCGGTACAGCCCCGAGCCTCGATGGAGAACTACTCCCTCCTCATGGGAGCAGCAGCGGTGATGAAGATGGCGGTGGAGATGGCAGCGGTGTCGATGGAGAAGCCTTCCGGGGCACTTCCCCGCTCCGGCAGGGTGCCGGAACAGAGATCATGTCCCCCAGATCTTGGCTTCGCGATGGCGGCGGCTCTGGAAGGTTTTCGTGGGTTTCGTCAATTGGTATCGGGTTTTCTGATCCAGGGGCTCTTTATAGGCGGAGAGGCGGCGCAGGGGGGTCACCAGGGTGCCCTCACCACCAGGTGGCGCGGCCAGGGCCTGGCCCGCGCCCAGGTGTGGTGTGGGGCCCCCCTGGCCCATCTCTGGCAGCTCTCGAGTGTTCTGGATGGTTCCGGGAAAAATAGGAACCCGGGCGTTGATTTCGTCCGATTCCGAGAATATTTCGTTACTAGGATTTCTGAAACCAAAAACAGCGAGAAAACGAGAACTGGCACTTCGGCATCTTGTTAATAGGTTAGTTCCAGAAAATGCACGAATATGACATAAAGTGTGCATAAAACATGTAGATAACATCAATAATGTGGCATGGAACACAAGAAATTATCGATACGTCGGAGACGTATCACCGATCTGGCCGGCAAGATGCAGGAAGAACTGAAGAAGCTCGGGGGGCAGCTCACCTTGAAGGCTCTCTGCTCTGGGAAGCCGATTTATGTTCCAATCGGCTGGTTCTGCATGAAAAGCTCCCTCATACATGATCAAGCCCAGGTCCATACAGCTAATGTGCGTATCCTCGTCTCTGTTTTGCCTTGGCTGAGACTCGGGGGGCAACAGGCCTGGTAGGTGCCCTATTTTTGAGAGCTGATTGGAGTTACCTCGGCCGTCACTGCATCATGATCTTCTCAGGGAAGAACTGGGAAGGAAAGACCGTCGTCTGGTACGAGGTTTGGACCGTGCTGGTGCTGCAAGAAAAGGGAGAGACTGGTCTCTCAAATTAGCCGATGAATAGTCATCGGCTGCGGGACTGCAAAACGCCACGGTCGAGAAAAACAATAATAGCCCGGTTCGTTACTATCGGTCTTGGTGTGGCAAGCGGGAGGATGGAAATTGGATTAATGAAAGGAGAAATTGGAAGAACAATTCTCATTAATTCAAAGGAGCAGCTTTACAAGAAGAGCCGATGGCTCTCAAAAGAGGGATCTAGTGCCTAGTGCACTGCTACTACTAATCCTACTCTACTAGTCGTCGTTGTCCTCATCGTCGCCATCGTCAAGGTCGTCGGCGCGGCTCCCGGGAAGCTCCTCGCCGCTGCTGCCCCAGCCGTCGGCTGGAGCTTCCTCCTCCTCCTCGTCATCATCATCATCATCCCCGCTATCCGCCCAGCCGCGGAAGCGCTTCGTTGGAGGATACCCAATGGAGGAGGAAGTCCTCCTCCTCATCTTCTTCTTCCTCGTCGTCATCGTCGTCTTCGCTGTCCGCCCACATGCGGGAGCGCTTCTTCGGCGGAAGCTTGGCGGAGGGGGAGGCCTTGGCCCTCTCCGCTTCTCCTCCCTTCTTCTCCTTGTCTGAGGAGATGGGGTGCGCCCCAGAGCAGGGACCGTCCTCTTCCTTGTTCTTTGGCAACGGTTGGAGAGAGAGGCCTGAAGCGGAGGAGGAAGAGGAAGACATGGCTGCGGGAGAGAAGGGTTTTTTGGTTTGGTGAACAGAGCAGAGCAAGGGGATGGAGTGGTGAACCGTTTGGCACAGATAAATAAAGAGAGTATAGTGGAGATTTAATGCCATGACGGTTCTCGAGGACGTGATGCCTAAATTGACAAGTCATACGGAGAAGCCCAGGAGACGAGGCGTAATGATGGAAGATTCTGCGGCAGTTCTGCTCTGCCACGACATGACCCGACGAAAGAAGAGCATAATGATTTTGGAAATGTCATTTCCAAAACCGGGGGGGCATGTGTTATCACCAGAATTCGACCAAGTCAGAGGTGGGCCGCGACCAAGGTGGATTTGAAGAATATACATAGAAGGAATACGTGAATCGGCCTTTTATACCAAGTTGGGCTAAACCGCCCGTGTATCTGTAACATAGTAGATCGCATCTAAGATTAGAAGTTAGAGTTTTACCCGTGCACGGTTTAGTGCACGCCCACATTAGAAAGTCCCCTGGACTATAAATATGTACCTAGGGTTTATGGAATAAACAACAACCAACGTTCAACCACAAACAAATCTCGGCGCATCGCCAACTCCTTCGTCTCGAGGGTTTCTACCGGTAAGCACCATGCTGCCTAGATCGCATCTTGCGATCTAGGCAGCACAAGCCTACCCACGTTGTTCATGCGTTGCTCGTGCTGAAGCGTTTTTGATGGCGAGCAGCGTAGTTATCTTAGACATGTTAGGGTTAGCATTGTTCTTCGAATTACATGCTTTCGTAGTGCAACCCTTGCATGTCTAGCCGCCCTACACCTATCTTAGGTGTAGGGGCGGCACCCGCTTGATCATAGTTTAGTAGATCTGATCCGTTACGGTTGCTCCTTGATTCATCAAGGATTAGTTTAATATCCGCAATAGTTAGGCCTTACAAAGGGTTGGAGGATCCAGCGGCGTGCAGGGTGGCGTTTGCTAGCCCTAGAAAGGATGTTCCGAGGATCAACCTCGTGTTGGTTTTTAGGCCCTGTCTAGGATCGGCTTACGATCACCGTGCGCGAGCGCGAGGCCCAATCGTGAGTAGGATGATCCGATTATGCGGTGAAAACCCTACATCGTCGTGGATCTCATTAGCTTTATCTTGATCAAGCAGGACCACCATATATTCGGACACCCCGTCTGAATCATGGGTGGATCGGCTCTTTGAGCCGATTCACGGGATAACCTGAGAGCCGATCGAGGCTCGTATTTAACGTTTACGTGTGTGCCCCGCGAGGAAACTAAGCGAGGCATCATCCACACCTTCCCGACCAGGTATAGGTCGGGTGGCACGCCCTTGTGATAAACATCGGACGTGCGACCAGGAGGCTTTGCGGGCCGTCGCTCAGAGGGACTGGGGCCAGCCGCAGCCCTAGTTGTTCCCGGCTCTACCGTGTTGACCGTCTCTGCCCGCCAGGGGGTTTCTGACGTCAACACATGGATATTACATTATTTATATAGATGGTTTCTATCGCTACACTTGGATTTACTTTATGTCTTCTCCTACTGAGGTTCTCTCTATTTATAAGTTCTTTGTTATCATCGTTCACACTCAGTTCTCTAGACCTATTTGTGTATTTCGTGTTGACTCTGCTGGTGAGTATATCTCCGAGCATTTGCGTGGTGTTCTTCCTAAGAAGGGCACTCTCGCTCAGTTCTCTTGTCCCGATGTGCATGCTCAGAATGGCGTTGTTGAGCATACGTATCGTCATCTTCTTAAAATTGCTCATGCGATGATGATCGCTTCCTCTCTTCCGCCTCATTTCTGAGCTGAGGCTATCTCTACCTCGGCCTAAACATTAACATACAACCTTATGCCGCCCTTCAGGGTGACATTCTTCTCGAGCGACTATATGATCGCTCTCCTATATATTCTGTTCTTCGTCTGTTTGGTTGTGTTTGCTATGTTCTCCTCGCTCCCCGTGAACGCACCGAACTATCCGCTCAGTCTGCGGAGTGTATTTTTCTTGGATATAGCGATGAACATAAGGTCTATCATTGTTGGGATCCGGTGGCTCGTCGGATGCGCATTTCTCGAGATGTGACTTTTTACGAGTCTTTTCCTTTATATCCGCAGTCGACCTCCTCGACCTCTATTATGGAGGATCTCTCTTTTCTTGTTTTACCTGATTCTCCTCCCCTGGTTCCTAATGTATCTTCCCCTTCTCCTCCCCTTGTGTCGTCACCTCCCGTGTCTCCGATGCCTTCTTCTCCCTCGTCTCCTCCAACGCCTTCATCTCCTCCGATGCCTCACCGGGATCTTCTCCGGTTGCTCCTTCTCATCCTACCTTTTCTTTTCACTATACTCGTCGTCCAAGTGTTGTGATCAAGTCATGTGATGCACCCTCTACTTCCGGTGCACCATCTCAGCCGACTTGTTCTCTTCGTACTCGACCTCGTCCTTCTCCTGATTTCTATAATCCTGCTAGCTATAGTGTAACGGCTATCTCGGAGCTGACTACTTATCGTGAGGTTGTTGTTCATCGTGAATGACAGCTTGCTATGGCTGAGGAGATTGCTGCACTTGATTGCACTGGTACATGTGATCTCATTCCTCTTCCTTCCCATTTTCGTCCTATCACCTGTAAGTTGGTCTATAAGGTTAAGATCCGCTCTGATGGTACTCTTGAGCGTTATAAAGCTCGTTTCGTTGCTCGCGATTTTCAGCAGGATCATGGTCGTGACTATGATGAGACTTTTGCTCATGTCGCTCGCATGGCCACTGTTCGGACTCTTCTTGCGGTGGCCTCTACTCACCATTGGTCTGTGTCTCAGCTTGATGTTAATAATGTTTTTCTTAATGGTGAGTTGCGTGAGGAGGTTTATATGCAATCATCACCTAGGTATTTTGTCACAGATGGCCTGGTATGCCGTCACGTCGCTCTTTCTATGGCCTTAAGTAAGCCTCTCGTGCATAGTTTGAGCACTTTGCTTCTGTGGTCATATCTGTACACATGATTCAGCGTGTTTGTTCAGTGTTCTTCTCATGGTCACACTCTTCTTTTTCTGCATGTTGATGACATGATCATCACTGGTGACGACCTTGTGTATATTGCCTTTGTCAAGGCACGTTTCAGTGAGCAGTTCCTTATGTCAGATCTTGGTTCACTTCGTATTTTCTTGGGATTGAGGTTTCGTCTACCTTTGATGGTTTCTTTATGATACGGCACTGGCGACATTAGTTAATGTTGATGTTGATAACATTAGTTAATGGCGACATTAGCCAACGGTGAAGACATCAATAGAATACAACCATGCAACTGATTTTGCATGTAATCTCCCGTGTCAAACAAGCTTCAATTTTGCTGGCAATGTAGCATGCGTGAGATATATTGAGGTGTGGACTCATTTCTATTTATCTGGAGATAGAAGGATACTCCGGCTATCTACAACGATACATGCACACATGTAAAGCTAATCCCCTTAGTTTTGTCCCACGGAGCAAGGACGTCCCTGTAGCCACCGCCTCTTGAGAAAAGCCCTAGCCGCCCCTACTCAGCCTCCTCCATAGATCGGTTCCCCCTCCTCCGGCCGGCTTCGCCGGCGTCGGGAGGAGTGGGGAACCCGATCTATGAGTGGAGTTTTCAATAAAAGTAGTCTTTTCAGTAGTCTATGTTAGGTTTTTGGTCGCCGTTTTCTTGTTGGTTTCCCCGCAATGGAGATGGCATCGTCTGCAATAAGTGATCTTCGGCCTTTCGTTCGACGACGAGATCTCTTTCCCGACGTCAATGGTGGTGCTGAAAGATTACAATTATCTAGGTATGGGTGTTCAGATCTTACTTCGCCAGATCGATCTTGGATCTTTTCTCATGGTTGCCGCGAGGAGGATTATCCTCGCAGTTCTTGTCCAGGTTGCTACGTCCTCGACAATGGTGATTCGTATTCTCGGCTCTCCATCAACATCGACAAGGCAGATCGGTTTTTATTCCCTGACATACTGGTGTTGGTACTCTTGCCGATGTTGATTGACTACTTTAATGGTTGCGCGCGTGCACGCAGCCTTGGCATTGCGGCTCAAATTAAAATTATGGGAGAACCTTCGTTGGTATTTACAGGTCTATGGTTTGTTATCTATCTTTGGCTGCCTTCAGAAAAGTACAAGATTATGTCTTGGAAGAAGAAAGAGTTTGAAGACCTCGAAGATTTGCTAGTATCTTTTAGACTTTATTTTGTAATCGCTGGAGACAGCTCGTGTATCTCTACCATGTACTATTTGTTATTATGAATATATATGGTATTGATTGTCAAAAAAAAAAAAAAAATAGGAATCTGAGATAACCTGCCCATAACTTGAAAATATTGTTTGATGTGCAGAAAATATTTTTGCTTACTGTATCCTGGCTTAAATCTGGTTACATATTTTTGCTTACTTTGGTCACAGTCTAATCATCTGATGCAATGTTCAAAAAATTGTGTACAGTTATATTTTTTCTTCCAAATATCATTATATTTCTACTTGGGCTTTGGTGTAAAATATGTTTTGATAAACTGCATGATGCCAATATGACGTTTAGACTTCTCACAGCTTGGCATATTGGTAGAGACTGCGTTGCACGTACATGATTACCACTGTGTACACTAATTCACAAAAGCAAACGCAGCAAGATGGATACACATACAGAACTACTAGGAAGCATAGGCGCGACGGCACGCCGCGCCCGTCAGTTGGAATCAAGTATGTATGGTTGAATTGTCTGGCGAGCCAAAACCATTTATGAAATAAGGATGAGCTACGGAGACGATTACATAGTTCATAGGATTATCTTACGGAAGCGGTATATGGCAAACTGTAGATACTTAGTCCATAGGTGGTCATATTTCTGATGACAAACTTAATAAAGGTGGTGTAGGGTAGTGGTAGAACTGGTGGTATCACTGTTGCTTTGTCTTTGGGCTTTCCGTTATGGATTTTGCCTTCTTCGTAGTCGTCAAAGGAGAGAACGATGAGCTCTTTGATTGGTTGGCGTGGGAAGGCACCAAACTTGAGTGATCTCTTCTTTGGCGTTGAAAGGGATTTAGTGCTGGACATCAGTTGGCCTGCAAGAAACACAAGTGGGAAAAGAAAATAAATAGTGGCCTACATCAGACATGACCAACGGGACTTGAAGAACTTCCTATGTAGTAAACCTGACATAGAATTCGAAGAACTTCCTTACAAAAAAGGGAGGGGACTAACTTGTATGGCTGTAATTTTTAATAAAGGGCGCTCTTGCTTGTATGGCTGTATAGGAAATAACCAAATAGAAATGCCATTGAAAGAACGATCACCAATCCCATGTGATGCAGATAAAGACGGGCCAATTGAAACGGTATCACCTGCAGAATCATCAGGTAAGAACATAATTAAGATAGAGAAAACAAAACAATGGTAGCAGCAATGCCAAGAACGTGCTTAAGAGACGTAGACCCTGATTTCTTGCAAATTTTAGCTGGCCAGTGATGACTATACCTCCAATGATGAGGACAAAATTGAAGATCTTAGATCACAGTACACATAAACCACCAGAGCATCAGCTTGAGAAATAGTTAAGTGCTGCGGTTTGATTTGAGATATCTCATCCACGAGCCACTGTTTCAATGTCATGTCAGACAATCCAGATTCTGGGGCAGCTGATAAACTTGCACCTGCACACCCAATTTGCTGCACCCCGAAGATAAATACGGCAACTCATCATATGCTCCTAAAAGCACACATATCCAAGACCATAATGGTGTTTCTTACTACTTGAGCGATCTGGCAAGAGAGGAATGGTAGAGTTTTCAGAAAAGAGTTCAAGACCATCCAACAAATTGTCGATCAAACCAAAACTGACGCGAGACTTTTTGGGCTAAAGCCAGCAAGGGTCGTTTCTTAATTTCTTCAGGCTGAATGAGAGCAACGGCAAGGTTCAGCCTAGAAGCATATGTTTCAGGTTCTTTCTTTTTTCGCAGTTTAGATCAGTGGTGGTGATAGCTTCTTTTCCTCTCTCTTTATTATGTTCTTTTGTTCATCGCAGATATGTACTTTTCGGTCGTGTACTCGGCTCTTTGTGGCCTCCTCCTTAATAGATCACATGGAGTGCTCCTGCATGGTTGGAATAAAAAAGCACAACTAAAGTAAATAATAGTTCAATTGTCATACGTTGTGTCCTAAAAGACAAATAAGTAAGTTCTAAAACATTACATTCAGAAAAGACAGTACACTGCCTATTTGACATTGCGTGATACTAAAGAATATAAAGTTGGTTTGTGAATACTGGAGAAAACATCCTAGATATCTGAACAGTAGACACAAAATGCCAAGGAAAATGTGAATCATCAATCTTATATATATGCTTTGCCTACAGAAATTACAATATGGACAAAAAAACCTTTAGGTGTCCCTGATATGGTTAAGTTATTCACTAAAACTGAGCATATGTATTCTGAATTTCTGATAGCTAAAGGTTCACAGCCGCGGCAATATTCTTTCATGAAAAAACTCAAAACTGAATTCCAGTTTAGCAAAAGATGAATGTGAACTACAGTTATATTAGACAATTAAGAGTGCATAAACATGTCTAAAAGCACATGTACCACCGTAAAAAAAGTGATATTACATGCATTTTAACTCGAATGCCCAATAAGTTACTCAGAAAATGTGCTGTGCATACAAACTAATGGAATTTTTTTTAATAAGATGCTTAATCCTGATAAAATACTTACCAAAACCAGTAAACATACAATAACCTCGGAATGTACAGTTATTTTTATCTCTTGTTCCAATGAATGAGCTCCTTAGCCTTGGTAGTGGTACACTCCTTTGGCAATGCACAAAATGTAACACAAGAAAAGGTATTTCTAATCCATAGAATTCTTTGAATCAAACGTGATAGTATTCCTGGGTTTCACAACCCAGCCTGCTGAATTAGGAAATCTGAAGCGTAAACAATAATGTTTTCACTGGCTGCAACATCAAAAGGGTTTATGCTCACACTTACAAAAGCTTCACTACTGGAAGGTATATATCTCTATAAATGAGAAACGAAACTGTAACTGTGACACGAGTCCCATGCAATTCAGAAAAAGAAATCATGAGATACTTGAAAGCTGAGGAACAATCATTCTGACGGATAGTACAATTATAGTATCTCGGGATGAAGCTCTATGGAGAGCCACAACAAATTCCCCATCATAATATGGTGAAATTAAATAGTAAGTATGACCACTGGAATTAAAATTATATAATTTCCTACTAAGCTAACGGAATCTGGTTAGAGATATCAGAAGTATGAAGTTGCTTAGTTAGTCAGGTACTGGTCAACCAATGAAGTTCAGTTACTCGACAACTGATTATGTATATATAGGTCTTCTATCTTGCACCAAACATGGTTCTTTAGTCTTTTTTTGGTGTACACTTGAAACAATCAAGCATGTAGTAAAAAATCAATTCAGATAGTAACAGTTATAAAAGTATCTTCTTGGCTAGCAGGAGAAGCTAAGTATGTTTCTTTTTCAGAGGTATACACATGTATAATTATCTGACAGTGACCTATCTTTACAGCTAGCTAGGTAGAAAATCGTGCATTTCTTTATAGCTAGCTATCTACCACATGTTTATCACAGATATCAAGAAAAACATGCAATTCTTTGTCAGTTTGATGCAACCATCTTGCTGATACTTATTGTAGTTTCAACACAGGAAACGTCTAATGCCATTTGTAGTGCAGATAAAAGGAACCCCTAAGATATAAAATTGGGATATACAAAGTATATGGCTCAATAAGGTCATCATCCATATACAACTTGCTCATCGCTCTATTCGCTACTCCTAATTGCAATGCTGATATTAATTCTTTAAAGCTAAATGTAGCATGTTCATGTATATATATATATAGGTGAGTTTATCAAAATTACTGAAAATCATAAAATGGAAAACTGATGTACGAATCATATGCTGACATAACCTGATCTTTTTTTCATGCTTTTAAGTTTAAAGGTCCTGATATGAGGACACCATATCGTTCTGGTAGATGCGAAATTGCAAGCCAACAACAAAGTTAGGAATAACAAAGTGGCTTATGAGATTGTGATTTCCAACAGCAATCAAAATCATACTCTGCAGCCATGTATGTTGAACATCACAAATACCTTGCAATATGCAGAGGGAAAATGCTTTCAATTATCAAACTCTTCAAATATGAGTTGTGAAGTATCTGGAAAATTAAGGAAAGCCTAGAAAACGATCATGCTGGAGCCACGGACTCGCAGACCTGACTGCAGAAGAACCGACCTGCGGCTTTCAAAGGCAGCTGCAAGCTTACTCCAACGCCGAAGTTCCAGCGCCGGTGGTTATTGGACTGGTCGTCATGTCGATGCTGTGCTCCATATGACCGTGGAGCCGCTGCGAAACTTGTGTGGGTGGGCTTCTGTGGAGCCACCGGTGAGACCAAGATGTACTTTCTCTGCTGAAATCAAACAGGTCATACACACAAAGAAAAGAAGAGAAAGTGGAGTCAAGAAGAGCAAAAAGGCAGGCAATCTGCTGCTCTTACCACATTGACTGCATCGTGGCACACTCACGTTACTTAGTTAATCGCAACAGCAGCTAGCAGCTGACAACATCGGTTCTAAACTTCTAGCAGGAAGCAATGAACGACCTACATCACCGTCAGCGGACACCGTTCCCCACACCGCCTGCGGCCTCCTCTCCAGAAACGGCGGTACCGCCCGCCGCTGCCTTGGCTCGCTTGTTGCGGCCCAGCCGATTCAGCCTAAGGAGAAGGCGGGTGACCCCGAGCAACCGGCCGAGGCGAATCCAGCGCGAGCCGCACGGTGGCCCTCACCAAAGCCGCGGCTCCCAGCAGAGCGGACTCCGCGCGATAGGGCCGCATAGGCGGCGGCGGAGCGCAACGGACCGGCGAAGCCGGCTCAAGCGTGAGGCATATCATGGCGCTCGTAGATTTCAGCTGTGACTCCCAGCAGCGCGGACTCCAGCAACAGGGCCGCGCAAGAAGGCGGTGTCGGCGGCGATTGACGGCCTCCTCCCAGCGATGGCCCAGCGATGGCGCACCCCTCGGCCTGGCTCTCTCCTACGCGAGGCGAAGCCCCACCGCTGCTCCTCCGTGCACCGCTGCACGACCCGCGACGCATAGGCACGCGGAGGCCAACGCCGGGCCGGAGTGTGATGGTCTACATGACTACATCCAAACCAGGATGGGGAGAAGTTGGAAAGGAAATTTAGTGGCAAGATTTGGTCAAGGATATTATAGGATCTACATCTCTTTGTCGGCGAGCTACAGCATGCAGGGTGCAGGGTCGTGGTGGTCTCCAGATATTTCTACAGAATGGTAGGAACCACCGCTTTGATCGATGAAGCAAATCTTACCACTGAAGTACATAGCACATGCGATCACCGAAAACGTGCCCTCATAACCGGTTACCGGTTACCTTGAGGGTGAAAGAAAGGAAAACCAAAACCACTCAGACAACAAAGAAAAAAATTAACAGCCACGCGTCATGTAACTATTAGAGGAAAGAGAGGATAATGTGTTCATCTACAGTATCCAAATCACTATGAGAGAGGTAAATTGTTTAGCTTTTATATAGGGTATAATGTAGCAACACACGAGTGAGGCCTGCTCGTCCACAAAATCAATAATTGTGTACCAATATCACCGGAGTACTAGCACTTAATTTTCACTTGTGCAAAAATATATACAGAGACTTCTGTTCGGTCTCCTCCATATTGCTACCTCTCCATAAAAACTCAATACCGGTAGTCCTTGTAATAATGCCGAGGAATCATCCAATCATACACATAATCATATTGATAGCCTGCACATAGAGACAACAATTGCTTAGAATTACAACTTCTACAAATACATTCACCATTCTTTTGAATTTTATATCTTGAGTGTATTTTTGTAACACGCAAGAAGTAACCCACCTTGTTGAACGAAAAGGTCTCTGAACATTTTCTTGAGGTACAGATAGTTCGGCTCGTCTTCGAATCCCAGCGAGCGACAGTAGTTGAGGTAAGATGCAAATTCTGTAGGATGGCCACGGCAAAGCTCCTGAAATTAACCGTGAGATGATGGTTGAGAAAAAACGACGCCCCAACAGTTGAGAGAGCGGATCATGGGCATGGAGAAGTTACCTCAGGTGAAGTGGCAATTTTCATGTCCTTGATCATCTCATGTGTTTGCCTATGGTTTCCGGCTTCTATACCCTGCCATGGAAGGCTGATTGATAGCAACAACACAAAGTTTTTGTATTAATATGGAGGTTAGGCAGAGAGAATGGCAGAAGATTACACAGAGTTAAGTTCAACAAACAACCTTCCGGTTAACAAGTACAACAGCATGTATCCGATCGATTCCAGGTCGTCCCTCCGGCTTTGCTCTATTGAAGATGGAAATCAGATTTTAACGTTAATTATCATCAAAACCAAAAACGAGTGGAGAGGCAAAAGAAGTTCACTAGGAAGAATAACACTAGCTAGACGACTTGAATCTAGGAACTGTTGCAGGATAAAGGACATCATGTCCAGCAGCCCACAAAGAAACTTACCTATCCCAAGATGGTTGTTGATACTCGCATATCTTGGCGTTCCTGCCAAGCTCATCATGTTGTCTCTGTGATTAAATAGACAAGACTGTCATATATTTGATTCTGAAGTGTTGTAGACAATTCCAAGTATATAAACAATGAGATATTTACCTATATGGGATGTGCTGCATTTTGTGTTTCGCTCTCTCCATATACTTCTTTGCAATTCCGAAATCTATAATATGAACCTACAAGAGAAGAGATTTGAAGATGTCGAAAATAAGTAAATCTACAATGATCCATCATACAGTCAGACAAAGTGAATGTAACTACCAATTACCAGGTTTGCACTCTTTCCAGTACCCATGAGAAAGTTTTGTGGCTTGATATCTCTGTGCACGAAAGATTTGGAGTGCACATATTGGACCCGGTCGATCTAGCAGAACAAAAAAAAAATAGGCAGGAGTGAGGTTTAAAATGCCAATTCCATTGCAAAACATATATGCATATGCGAAGTACGTACCATCTGGTCAGCGAGCATCAGAACAGTTTTCAGGGACAGCTTCCTGTCGCAGGAGTCGAAGAGCTCTTCCAGGTTCGGTCCCAGCAGGTCCATCACCAGGACGCTGAAATCGTCCTGTATGCCAAACCACTTGACGTTTGGGATTCCAGCTGCAGAAGCAAAAGAGAATCAATGTCAATCATTCCTATATATGTTAGACAAGAAAAAACAGAGAGATTAATCGGATAGGAGAAGAGTAAAAAAAAGTTTGTATTATTGCTTACTTTCTCCACCAAGTTTCCTGTAAATCTTTAACTCGTAGATCAGCTGGGGGAACCTTGCTTTCAGAGATTCCTGGTCAGATTAATTAAGAAGATTGAAGCAAGTTATAGTTAGAAACTTATAATATGTAACTAAAAGATACATTGAGGTTTGGCAAAGAAGTGATGGAGGAACTCACGAGCTTGATGGCGACATGCTCTTTGGTCTCGAGGTTGGTGCCTGCAAGCAGAAACACAACACCAATTGATAAATGTTGGAGATCGAAACCAACAAAAGAAAATCGATCAGTGGGATCGGCGGGACGAACCGTGGTAGATTTCCCCGAAGGAGCCGGTGCCGATGAGGCTGCCGACGCGGAAGTCGCCGCCTTCACCGGCGCCGGTGGAGATGGTCTCCGGGACCGACTTGAATTTGCGGGGCGGTGGCATGCTCCGGCCATGTGGCTCCGGCGGCGATCGGATCCTGGCCGCATTGTCGCCGTGGGCGGCTTGGTGGCGGCCGATCATAGCGGGCGGGCGGACGGGCTGCGGCGGGGAAGCAACAAGCTATCGATCCGTGAAAGCAGGTTTGTTTTGGTTTACACGCAGGTACCGACGTACGCACGGCACAACCTGCTCTCGACTCCGGCTCGGCGGCTCGGCTCCCGATTTGTGTAGTTGTAGGACTACAAGATGTGCAAAGAGTTTTTTTTTATGGCAGGTGAAAGGGATATTAAGACGAACGGGTTACGTTCCGGTCCGGATCAGCTGCCGCCTGCCGATAGCACCGGGGCGGCCTTCCTTGTTCACATGATTTTCTATCTCTAAATTGATTTTTTTTACGAAACACAGTACATATGCTTATATATAAGTACATACACTCACCTTTTTAGGACGTTTGTACAATGTTTAGAGCATCCCCACTCGTTGGTGCTCCCCACGTCCAAATTCGGACGAAACAACCGCCGGATTGGACGAAATTAAGTCGTGGGGAGTACCGTATTTCCAGTCGTCCACCCGGAGTTCGGCGGACATAGTTTAAATTCAAACAAAGCGCCGTCCCGCGCTACAAGTACGGCCAGTTGATCGGTAAAAGGAGCAAAAGGATCAGCCACAGATCGGCGATCGGAGAGAAATTACACGGAGACAGGCTCGTCGGCAGTCCCGGCCGGCACGGCGGTGTCCGACGGACCAGTTTCCTCACACGCCGTGGCCGAAGCGGCTGCGGCAGCCGACGAGGAAGCAGCGGCAGTGGACGTCGAAGCAGCCGCAGTCGACGAGGTAGATGGTGAGGAAGCCGAGGTAGGAGCCGGCGGAGACGACGAAGGACTGGCCGGAGTGGCTCGGAGGATGTCGCTGCGGTGGTCCTGGTACCAATTCCTCGTCTCCTCGTCCATCAGTTCCATGTCGCCGCCGCCCATCAGGAACGCCAAGTCTGTGTTCCTCTTCTTCGCCGCCGCCGTCGTCTTCAGCAGGGCGATCCGGACGCCTTGGTTGGCGAGCATCTCCCGCCACCTGCCGTCGAACTTGTCGTTCCTCCCGTCGGCGTGCGACCTCAAGTCGGTCCAGCACTTGTCGATCGACGCCTGCATCCTGTCGGCGGGATTGTCCGTCCGTTTGAGCTCTTTGAGCTTCTTCTGGCCGAGTTCAGGGCGCCCTTCCGCCGCGCAAGACGCCGGAGCGTCGGGGTTGTACTGCTCGGTCTTGCTCTTCGAGAGGGTCATGCGAGTTTCCTTCCACTTCTCGCAGTTCTCGAGGCGGGCGTAGACGTTGAGGAACTTGAACTGCAGGCCGGTGTCGTCCGTGTACATGTCCAAAGCTCGGCGCAGCTGGGTAAAAAAGAGCACGGCGATACGGGTCAGTTAACGACGATGTACCTCGGTGATGCAAGGTCGACGGAGCATACCTTCTGCTCCAAGTCGTGGCCGCTGATCGGCCGTTTGTCGACCTCCTCCTGTATGCCATGTCATTTGTTGCACGCCGTCTGCATGATCCCCCAATGGGTGGCCATTGCCTTGTCTCCCCGGTACACGTTCATGTTCGTCTTGTTGAAGTAGGGATCGACGAGTTTGCGTTCCTCGTACGCCTGCCTCACTCGAAGCCATTATGTGTCGAACGACTGATTGGCCACGATTATGCCGTTCGTGGACACGGTCATCCAAGCTTCGGCGAGGCACTCCTCTTCCTTCGGCGTCCATTTGATACGCGGTTCGGTAGGCGGCGAGTCCTTCTTCCTCTTCTTCTTCCCCTTCGACAGGTTGGCGGCGGCTTGAGTTGGCTCTTCTTCTTCCTCGTCTTCTTCTTCGACGGCTTGGCTTACGTCGGCAAAATCCTCCCGATGCTCGTTGCGCACCGCCACAACTGTCGTCGCCCTCGTCTCCTCTTGCGTGAAGAACCCCGGGCACGCAGCGGCGGCGGACATGAAGAACCCCGGGCTCGCAGCGGCGGCCATGGAGCCGGAGGTGATCATCTCGTGGATCTCCTCTTCATTCGGCGCCGCCGTCGCACCGAACGGGAGCGGCCCTCGTCGCAGGGCCGGCGAGGTGCCCTCGAACAGGCCGCCGCCACCGACGTCAAGCTCGGGCTGCGACGGCGTGGACCTGGATGGTTGGACGTAGGCGCCCTCTTGGAACATGGCAGTCGGCGACGGCGAGTACAGCGAAGGGGAGAAGGACGACGGGGAACTGGTTGTACCTTGCGTCGGCCATTGGCCGGGGAACATGCCGCCGCCGCCGCCGCTCATGGCCATGCTGATCATCCTTGCTTGTTCATCCTGGGCCGCCGCCGCCCTCTTGGCGGCGGCTCTTTTCACCCTCTCTGCCCTGCCGCTTGTTTCCACGTCGCGCCGTCTCTCGTCCACCGCCCACTCGGCGTTCGACATGCCCGGCGGCTTCGTCTTCTTCGCTCGCGGCTTCCTCGCCGGCGCCTTCGGCGGCATTGTGGTGGACGAGGAGAGTGGTGGTGGACGAGAAGACGCCGCCTGGAACTGGAACTGGAAGACGAGGAGAATGGCCAATTTCGGCGGGAGAGAATGGGGATATGCAAGCAAATTGGAGGGAATGGTGATAGGCAAGCAAATTGGAGGGAAAATCGACAGGATTTGGTTTTCCTGTCGCCGACTACGCGGGTCCATACAACGTTTTGCGCCAAAATCTTTCGTCCGGAGTCCCCGAGCGCGCCCCAGGGGGCCGGGGATGGCGTGGGCTCGCCGGATGGATGAAGGGCCAAATCCGGACGAAAACGAGGAACCGGGGGCGCGACTGGGCCGATTTACGCCGTCCGGATGTAAAAAAAGCTCACCGGGGGCCTGTTCGGGGGGACGAGTGGAGATGCTCTTATATATTAGCAGTGCCATATAGATAAATGATGAGGTGGATGAAACATAAAGTCAGAAGGGAGATGTTGTCTTTTCTTAGCTGATATTTGATCACATAACTAGAACGTATGATCACTAGTGATAAGATTAAGAACAAACCATTATACATTATATTTTATTATTGTATCTAAATTACGGATTAAAACAAGCGAATCCCCTCCCTGGCAATCGATCGCTCGAGCAATCACTTTCCGTGGCGCGGAAGCGCTCGCGGAGCGAGTCAATTCCCTTTTTATCACGTAGTGTTTTAATTGCGTTCACACGTGTTCACACTAACAGCTTGTATTACTACTTTGCAAGTTGCATGCAGCCAAAAGCGTTCACACTGCATGCATGCACATGCACAGAGCATCTCATGGATTTGCATTTAATGAGCCAACTTTTCAGCACACTTTCATAAGTTGTTGCATGCATACACATAGCATCACACTCTTTTTCTTCAGCACGAGGCAGGCTCTCAATTCTCTTTTTGCAATTCTCTTTTGGGTGTTATTTTCGTACGGTAATTCATATTTAATGGTATCCTTTTGCAATTCCATTTTTTGGCCAGTGGTTTTTAAGGGGGAATAACGGACTTGCAACTCAAATGAACTACCACTTGCTACTCAAATTAAGTACTGTTTTAAGTTGTAAGCTAACAAAAAGTTGCTAAAATATTCTAAATGAAAATTACTTTTTAGGGTTGTTAGGTATTTATATTTACCGTTGATAAATAACGGGATATCGGGTTGATAACTTGTAAACAAAAAAAGAGTCGCTACATATTTTAAATTAAATTAAATATTTAGGGTTGATATTTATTTATATTTACCATTGATAAATAGCGGGTCACCGGGTTGATAGCTTGTAAACTAAAAGAGAGTCGCTAAAATATTTTAAATGAAATACATTTTTAGGGTTATTATTTATTTATATATACAGTTGATAAATAACGAGGCACCAGGTTGATAGTTTGTAAAATAAAAAAATGTTCGCTAAAATATTCTAAATGAAATACTTTTTAGGGTTGGTAGTTATTTATAATTAACATTGATAAATAACGGAGCACCGGATTGATAAACTGTCAACTAAAAAGAGTTGTTAAAATATTCGAAATGAAATTAGATTTTTAGGGTTGGTAGTTATTTATATTTACTGTTGATAAATAACAGGACACCGGTTTGATAGCTTCTTGTTATCACCAGAATTTGACCGGATCAGAGGTGGGCCGCGATTGGAGATGGGCTTGCAGAATATACATGGAAGAAATACATGAATCGGCCTTGTATACAAAGTTTGGGCTAGTTTGCCCGTGTATCTGTAACATAGTAGGATAGGTGTCGTTTAGATAGAGTTTGATTTGTACCCGGTTGGGATTATTCCCACGTTAGAAAGTCTACGGACTATAAATATGTATCTAGGGTTTATGAAATAAACAACAATCACGTTCACCACAAACCAATCTAGGCGCATCGCCAACTCCCTTGTCTCGAGGGTTTCTTCCGGTAAGCATCATGTTGCCTAGATCGCATCTTGCGATCTAGGCAGACACGTTTATTCGTTGTTCATGCGTTGCTTGTGCTCGAAGCCTTTTTGATGGCGAGCAACGTAGTTATCATAGATGTGTTAGGGTTAGCATTGTTCATCGTATCATATGCTCGTCGTCGTGCAACCCTTAGACGTCTAGCCGTCCTTACACCTATCTTAGGTGTAAGGGCGGCACCCCGCTTGATCATTATTTAGTAGATCCGATCTCGTTATGATTGCTCCTTGTTCTTCAAGGATTAGTTTGATATCTCGCATAGTTAGGCCTTACAAACGGGTTGAAGGATCCAAGTGTCGCGTAGGGTGTAGTTTGCTATCCCTAGACAGGATGTTCCGGGGATCAACTTCGTGTTGGTTTTTAGGCCTTGTCTAGGGTCGGTTTACGATCACCGTGCGTGGCCGCCGGGCTCAATCACGAGTAGGATGTTCCGATTATGCGGTGAAAACCCTAAATCGTAGTAGGTCGTTTTAGCTTTATTTTGATCAAGCAGGACCACCATCTGATCGTACACCTCGTACGCATCATGGGTAGATCGGCTCCTTGAGCCGATTCACAGGATAACCTGAGAGCCGATCGAGGCTCGTATTTAATGTTTACATGTAAGCCATGCAGGAAACTAAGCGAGGCACAATCCAACACCTTCCTGACCAGGTATAGGTCAGGTGGCACGCCCTTGCACCAGCATCGGACGTGCGTGCCGAATCTTTGCGGGCCGTCGCTCGGAGGGACCAGGGCCAGCCGCAGTCCTGGGAGCCTCCCGGCTCTACAGTGTTGCCAGTCGCTGCTCGCCGGTGGGTTTCTGACCGCAACACTTCTAAACTAAAAAAGATTCGCTAAAATTTTTAAAATAAAATTAGCTTTGGGGTTGATAATTATATACATTTACCGTTGATCACTCGAGTACGGAAGGTTGTTATCCAAACAGAGAGGGTTGATAACTTTTAGCCCGAAAAAAAATTTCTCGAAACATATCAACATTGGTGCTAGTTTTGAAGATCTCGTCGAGACGGATTTATTAGTGAAAGCGAATCTTAATTTGGAGTTGTCGTTTAAAAGTTAAAACGTTTTGAATTTTTAAATTTTGGAAAAGATTCCGCTGACATCAGCAAATTCATCTATTTATGCATGCATGCATAATTTTTCCGCAACAGCCTGCACCAGGTGATAATTTTATACATTTACGGTTGATCACTCAAGTACGGAGGGGTTGATTATTTAAATAGAGAGAGTTGATAACTTTTAGCTAGAAAAAAAGTTTGTCGAAACATATTAACATGTGTGCTAATTTTGAAGATATCGTCGAGACGGATTTTATTGGTGAAAGTGAATCTTAATTTGGAGTTGTCCTTTAAAAGTTAAAATGTTTGGAATTTTCAAATTTGGGAAACATTCCACTGACATCAGCATATTTGTCTATTTGTGCATGCATGCAGAACTTTCCCTCGATAGCCTGCATCAGGTTGATAATTTTATACATTCACCGTTGATCACTTAAGTACGGGGGGTTGATTATTCAAACAGAGAGGATTGATAAATTTTAGCCCGAAAAAAAGTTTCCCGAAACATATCAACATGGGTGCTAGTTTTGAAGATCTCGTCGAGACGGATTTATTGGTGAAAGCGAATCTTAATTTGAAGTTGTCGTTTAAAAGTTAAAACGTTTTGAATTTTCAAATTTGGGAAAGATTCCGCAAACATCAGCAGATTCGTCTATTTATGCATGCATGCAGAACTTTCCCTCAATAGCCTGCACCAGGTTGATAATTTTATACATTTACCGTTGATCACTCAAGTACGGAGGGGTTGATTATTGAAATAAAGAGGGTTGATAACTTTTAGCCAGAATTTTTTTGTCGAAACATATTAAAATGGGTGCTAGTTTTGAAGATCTCGTCAAGACGGATTTATTGGTGAAAACAGATCTTAAATCGGAGTTGTCGTTTTTGTGAGATAAGACGTTTTGAATTTTCAAATTCGGAAAGATTCTCACTTACGTCATCAAATTCGTCTGTTTCTACATGCATGCAAAACTTTTCCTCAATAGCCTCCACTACAGTCCAAAATTTGCCAAAAATGGAAAAAAATTGATTGGAAACTGACCGTTCATTCTCTCCCTGGCGCTCGAGTGCTAGCTAGGGCAGCCCCAAAATAAGACCCTTTTATCAAGCTTATACATGCTTTATTGATCAAGCAGAAAGATTTGAAGAAATACAAGGGGCCCTCGGGAGGCTGTAAGAGCCACCCCTGTTTTCCTAATTCTTGGTTTATGTTATAGAGCTAAGAGCTAGTCGATGAGCTTCTCTGTTGAAGCTTCTAGGTTCATTCCCGAAGCCTGAACGGCGTTGTTGTGAATGCACATGTTGTCTCCTAGATCTCCTTGGTGATCACCTCGTAAACACCAAAGTAAGCCACTGGAGACTGATACGTCTCAAACGTATCTATAATTTCTTATGTTCCATGCTACTTTTATGACAGTACTCACATGTTTTATACACACTTTACATCATTTATACGCATTTTCCGGAACTAACCTATTAACGAGATGCCGAAGCGCCAGTTCCTGTTTTGTGCTGTTTTTGGTTTCAGAAATCCTACACATGAAATATTCTCGGAATTGGACGAAATTAACGCCTAGGGTCTTATTTTTCCACGGAGCTTCCAGAAAACCGAAGGAGATACGAAGTGGGGCCACGAGGTGGCGACACACTAAGGCGGCGCGGCCAAGGAGGGGCCCGCACCGCCCTAGTGTGTGGGCCCCTCGTGAAGCCCCTGACTCTGCCCTTCCGCCTACTTAAACTCTCCGTCGCGAAAACCCTATTACCGAGAGCCACGATACGAGAAAATTTCCAGAGACGCCGCCGCCGCCAATCCCATCTCGGGGGATTCTGGAGATCACCTCCGGCACCCTGCCGGAGAGGGGAATCATCACCCGGAGGACTCTACATCACCATGATCGCCTCCGGACTGATGTGTGAGTAGTTCATCCTTGGACTATGGGTCCATAGCAGTAGCTACATGGTTGTCTTCTCCTCTTGTGCTATCATGTTAGATCTTGTGAGCTGCCTATCATGATCAAGATCGTCTATCTGTAATGCTACATGTTGTGTTTGTTGAGATCCGAGGAATATGGAATACAATGTCAAGTTGATTATTGATCTATCATATATGTGTTGTTTATGTTCTTGCATGCTCTCCGTTGCTAGTAGAGGCTCTGGCCAAGTTGATACTTGTGACTCCAAGAGGGGGTATTTATGCTCGATAGTGGGTTCATGTCTCCATTGAATCTGGGGGAGTGACAGCAACCCCTAAGGTTGTGGATGTGTTGTTGCCACTAGGGATAAAACATCAATGCTTTGTCTAAGGATATTTGTGTTGATTACATTACGCACCATACTTAATGCAATTGTCTGTTGTTTGCAACTTAATACTGGAAAGGGTGCGGATGCTAACCTGAAGGTGGTCTTTTTAGGCATAGATGCATGCTGGATAGCGGTCTATGTACTTTGTCGTAATGCCCTGATTAAATCTCATATTAGTCTTCGTGATATGTATGTGCATTGTTATGCCCTCTTTATTTGTCAATTGCCCAACTGTAATTTGTTCACCCAACATGCTATTTCTTATTGGAGAGACACCACTAGTGAACTATGGACCCCGGTCCATTCTTTTACATCTGAAATACAATCTACTGCAAACTATGTTGTTTGTTGTTCTTCGCAAACAAACATCATTTTCCACACCATATGTTTAATCCTTTGTTTACAACAAGCCAGTGAGATTGACAACCTCACTGTTAAGTTGGGGCGAAGTATTTTGATTGTGTTGTGCAGGTTCCACGTTGGCGCCAGAATCCCTGGTGTTGCGCTGCACTACACTCCTTCGCCAACAACTTTCACGTGGCCTTCATCTCCTACTGGTTCGATAACCTTGGTTTCATACTGAGAGAAAACTTGCTGCTGTACGCATCACACCTTCCTCTTGGGGTTCCCAACAGACGTGTGTCAACTACACGCCAGCAAAGACTGGTAACGATTTCCCAGCAGACAGTTGCCACACATATGCGATTCGGGTTCAAATCTTGCGCCAAGGCTAGTACCTTAGGCAAGACAAAGCCTCAAGAATGGTTGGGGTATAGGGGCACTGTATCGTGAGAGTAGAAGCCCCCATGAACGCGCCTGACTCAGTTAAGCACACCATAACAAGCGCTCCTCCATCTTCGATCTTCCTTGTTGTGTCTGCATTTAATTTCACATAGCCTGAGGTAACCACCTTGGCACAACGCCCGCCGAGGTATTATTGCACTGCCTACTCGTCAGTGAGCATGCATTGGGAATGTATGATTTGACCAGATTTGTCCCTCGGAACCATGCCAACACCAACTGAGCCATCAACGATCTTAATAGAGATATGGAAGTTCAATTTGACCCATCCTAATGAGGGCACTACCACATGGTAGTGGAAGTTAATTTCTTGCACCGTGGAGATGTATATGGAAGTTGTATCCGGCAGATCGGCACCAAAAACTGCTTATCTTGATCAAGTCCATTGTCGACAAGCTTTTGATGCCGTGAACCGTGTCCACGCTCTCTGCTAAGTTGTGTGACTTCACTAGCACAAATAATAATGATTTTATGTGCACACCTATTGCTCCACCTGCTACTACAGCAGAATTTTATGAAATTAAACCTGCTTTACTAAATCTTGTTATGAGAGAGCAATTTTCTGGTGTTAGTTCTGATGATGCTGCTGCCCATCTTAATAATTTTGTTGAACTTTGTGAAATGCAAAAGTATAAGGATGTAGATGGTGACATTATAAAATTGAAATTGTTTCCTTTCTCCTTAAGAGGAAGAGCTAAAGATTGGTTGCTATCTTTGCCTAAGAATAGTATTGATTCATGGACTAAATGTAAATATGCTTTCAATGGTAGATATTATCCTCCCACTAAAATTATATCTTTGAGAAGTAGCATAATGAATTTTAAGCAATTGGATAATGAACATGTTGCTCAAGCATGGGAAAGAATGAAATATTTGGTAAAGAATTGCCCTACCCATGGACTAACTACTTGGATGATCATCCAAACCTTTTATGCAGGATTGAATTTTTCTTCGCGGAACCTATTGGATTCAGCTGCTGGAGGTACTTTTATGTCCATCACCTTAGGCGCCGCAACAAAGCTTCTTGATGATATGATGATCAATCACTCTGAATGGCACACTGAAAGGGCTCCACAAGGTAAGAAGGTAAATTCTGTTGAAGAAACCTCCTCCTTGAGTGATAAGATTGATGTGATTATGTCTATGCTTGTTAATGGTAGATCGAATGTTGATTTTAATAATGTTCCTTTAGCTTCATTGGTTGCCCAAGAAGAACATGTTGATGTGAACTTCATTAAAAATAATAATTTCAACAACAATGCTTATAGGAATAATTCTGGTAACAACTATAGGCCATATCCTTCTAATAATGGTAATGGTTATGATAATTATTATGGTAATTCTTACAACAATAGTAGAAGTGTACCCTCTGGTCTTGAATTCATGCTTAAAGAATTCATTAGTACACAAACTGCTTTTAACAAATCTGTTGAGGAAAAGCTTGGTAAAATTGATATTCTTGCTTCTAAGGTTGATAGTCTTGTTGTTGATGTTGATATTTTAAAATCGAAAGTTATGCCTAATGAAGATAAAGATATTAAGTCCTTTGCTACAACAAACGCCATCCAAGTTCGAATAAATGAAAATATTAGATTGATGGCTGAATTGCATGCTAGGTGGGAGAGACAAGAAAAAATTGCTAAAGAGAATAATGTAGCTAAAGTTTGGACTATTACCACCACTAGTTATGATGATGTTTCACATGTTGCTAAACCTCCTACAATCAATGGTAAAATAATTGGTGTTAGCAATGTTTCTACTCCTAGTGCAAAGCATGCAAAATTGCCTGAAACTGCTAAAACTGCTGAAACTGCTTGTGATAAAACTGCTGAAATTTTTCAAAATATTGGGGACAATGATCCCATTGCTTTAGATCATAATGGTTTAGATTTTGATGATTGTCATATCTCTGAAGTTATTAATTTCTTACAAAAACTTGCTAGAAGTCCTAATGCTAGTGCTATAAATTTGGCCTTTACAAAACATATTACAAATGCTCTCATAAAAGCTAGAGAAGAGAAATTAAAACTTGAAACTTCTATTTCCAGGAAGTTGGAAGATGGTTGGGAGCCCATCATTAAAATGAGGGTCAACGACTTTGATTGTAATGCTTTATGTGATCTTGGTGCAAGTATTTCTGTTATGCCTAAGAAACTCTATGATATGCTTGACTTGCCACCATTGAAAAATTGTTATTTGGAAGTTAATCTTGCTGATAATTCTATAAAGAAACCTTTGGGGAGGATTGATAATGTTTGCATTACGGTTAACAATAACCTTGTCCCCGTTGATTTTGTTGTCTTGGATATTGAATGCAATGCATCTTGTCCCATTATTTTGGGAAGACCTTTTCTTCGAACTATTGGTGCTATTATAGATATGAAGGAAGGGAATATTAAGTATCAATTTCTTCTCAAGAAAGGTATGGAACACTTCCCTAGAAAGAGAATTATTCTATTATTAGAACAAATTATGATTTTGATGCTTCATCTCTTGATAATACTTGATTCACACTTTCTGCGACTAGCTGAAAGGCGTTAAAGAAAAGCGCTTATGGGAGACAACCCATTATTTTACTTCTGCACTTTTATTTTATATTTGAGTCTTGGAAGTTTTTACTACTGTAGCAACCTCTCCTTATCTTTATTTTATTGCATTGTTGTGCCAAGTAAAGTCTTTGATAGTAAGGTTAATACTAGATTTGGATTACTGCGCAGAAACAGATTTCTTACTGTCACGAATTTGAGTAGAATTCTCTGTAGGTAACTCAGAAAAATCTGCCAATTTACGTGTGCGATACTCAGATATGTACGCAACTTTCATTCAATTTGAGCTTTTTCATCTGAGCAAGTTAAGTGCCCCTGAAAAATCCGTCTTTACGGACTATTCTGTTTTGACAGATTCTGCCTTTTATTTCGCATTGCCTCTTTTGCTATGTTGAATGGATTTATTTGTTCCATTAACTTTCAGTAGCTTTGTGCAATGTCCAGAAGTGTTAAGAATGATTATGTCACCTCTGAATATGTGAATTTTTGATTATGCACTAACCCTCTAATGAGTTTGTTTTGAGTTTGGTGTGGAGGAAGTTTTCAAGGGTCAAGAGAGGAGGATGATACAATATGATCAAGAAGAGTGAAAAGTCTAAGTTTGGGGATGCACCCGTGGTTCATCCCTGCATGCTTCAAGAAGACTCAAGTATCTAAGCTTGGGGATGCCCAAGGCATCCCCTTCTTCATCGACAACTTATCAGGTCACCTCTAGTGAAACTATATTTTTATTCTGTCACATCTTATGTGCTTTACTTGGAGCGTCTGTATGTTTTTATTTTTATTTTTGTTTGAATAAAATCGGATCCTAGCATTCTTTGTTTGGGAGAGAGACACGCTCCACTGTTTCATATGAACACTGGTTGACAAGGTATCAACTTATCAATGCCTATGGATTGTAGGCTAGAGTTTAGTTGGAAGTAGAGGGCAAGTAGATCTCGAAGGTTTCAGCCGAAAAGTACTCGACGATTATGAAAACTAGGGTTTGCAGACAATGATTCGATGATCTCTTTGTCCCTCGACTCCCCCTTTATATAAGAGGCGGAGCCGAGGGTTTCGTTTCGTACAAGTTACAGAGTCCGGGACGGTTTCTAACTCATCCCGCCAGATTACAAATAGCACTTCCTATTACAACTCTAACTTTCCTTAATATATCTTGGGCTCCCGAATCTTCTTATTCTTCGGGTAATGAGCCTTCAATAAACCCCGGGTACTATCTTCGGCAGGCCCATTTGGGATGCCTATGTCACTGGTGTTCTTAGCTATACTTTTAATCACTACAAGAAAAGTTGCCATGGCCGACGAAGTTGAAGTCGCGTCGTGGTTGCTGGTGTACCATGGCCGACGATTTTTGGTCCCTCCGTGGTTGTTATCACCAGATTTTGGCTAAATCAGGAGGTGGGCCGCGGTCAAGATGGGCTTGGAAGATTACACGTGGAAGATCTCTGAAGCGGCCTTGTTCGGGGAATTTGGGCTATATTGCCCATGTATCTTTAATTACCATAGATTGTATTTAGATTAAAAGTTAGAGTTTATCTCGTGCACGGTTTAGTGCACGCCCACATTAGAAAGTCCCCTGGACTATAAATATGTACCTAGGGTTTATGGAATAAACAACAACCAACGTTCAACCACAAACAAATCTCGGCGCATCGCCAACTCCTTCGTCTCGAGGGTTTCTACCGGTAAGCATCATGCTGCCTAGATCGCATCTTGCGATCTAGGCAAGACAAGCCTGCCCACGTTGTTCATGCGTTGCTCGTATCGAAGCGTTTTTGATGGCGAGCAACGTAGTTATCTTAGACATGTTAGGGTTAGCATTGTTCTTCGAATTACATGCTTTCGTAGTGCAACCCTTGCATGTCTAGCCTCCCTTACACCTATCTTAGGTGTAGGGGCGGCACCCCGCTTGATCATAGTTTGGTAGATCTGATCCGTTACAATTACTCCTTGTTCTACAAGGATTAGTTTAATATCTGCAATAGTTAGGCCTTACAAAGGGGTGGAGCATCCAGCGGCACGTAGGGTGTCGTTCGTTGGCCCTAAGCAGGATGTTCCGGGGATCAACCTCGTGTTGGTTTTTAGGCCTTGTTTAGGATCGGCTTACGATCACCGTGCGTGGCCGCGAGGCCCAACCTGGAGTAGGACGATCCGATTATGCGGTGAAAACCCTAGATCGTCGTAGATCTCATTAGCTTTACCTTGATCAAGCAGGACCACCATATATTCGGACACCTCGTCCGAATCATGGGTGGATCGGCTCTTTGAGCCGATTTACGAGATAACCCGAGAGCCGATCGAGGCTCGTATTTAATGTTTACGTGTGTGCCCTGCAGGAAACTAAGCGAGGCATCATCCACACCTTCCTGACCAGGTATAGGTCAGGTGGCACGCCCTTGTGATAAACATCGGCGCGTGCGACCAGGAGGCTTTGCGGGCCGTCGCTCCGAGGGACTGGGGCCGGCCGCAGCCCTAGTTGTTCCCGGCTCTACGGTGTTGCCCGTCTCCGCCCGCCGGGGGGTTTCTGACGTCAACACATTCTGGCACGCCCGGTGGGACAGTCGACGACGTCCACGACATCGCCATCTACATCCGAGATGGCGGAAGACACTCCGGTCACGTACGAGGATCTGCCTGATGAGCTCAAGAAGAAACACGACGAGATCAAGGCAACCCTCGAAGACGAACTCATCGGCTCCTTCCACCGAACCCGCTCCCATGGCGTCAGGGGGAAGGGTTTCACACCTGAGGGCGCACTCGAGGGAGTGGACCTGTCCGCCCCGTCAGAAGAACGCACCAGGTCGCTGAAGTACGAGGATCTGCCCGAGGAGCTCAAAAGGAAACATGACGAGATCAAGGCAACCCTCGAAGCCGAACTCATCGGCTCCTCTGAGAAGACCCGGCCGCACGATATCAAGCTCGATAGAGACTCAAGTCCGTCGCCTGGCGTCAACATGGTGGATCTCAGCTACTCCATAGGCCAGCCAAAGTGCTCCTTTGGTGTCAACATGGCAGGGCTTGCAAGCCGCCATGGCAAAGACGAAGCAGAAAGCAGCCACTCCCGTGGCAACGATGAAGAGGAGGCCGATCCACGCGACAGGCCCCAAGATGATGACAGGCGGTACCTGACAGGGGAGGGAATAAGACGCGTGCGGTATCGGCGTCCACTCTCTGAGCACCTCCTCCGCAAATATGAGCGGCAGCACGACCGACGTCGGCACTACGATGTAGATGATGAAAGGAATTGTCAGTCTGATGCAGAGGTCAGGAGGTACCGTCAACATGATAGAAGCGACGACGGGTACAATCGTCGCGCTGAAGGAAGGTCAAGGGGGCAGGATAACATGGATAGGCACTGGGACTGTCCGTTCTTCAAACATTGCTGGGACTCAGGAATGAGCCGATTGCCAACAATCGAGAACTGCCCAGAATGCAAACAAAGGAAGAAGGATGCCGCTAACGTGTCCGTGTTCGAGCGTCTAGGGCCTCTCCCACCTCGGAACAAGCATGCTGAGTCCGCTCGGGTGGAAGATCTCGAGGAACTAGAGGACGATGAAGAAGATAAATATCATCGGCCCAGGTGGTGCCCCGACGGGCTCAGCCGTTCCCAAAAGCGAAGGGTTCAGCGTCCGCGTGGGTTGGAAGAAGCCGAAAGATTGTACCTGCGCACGCTAAGGAAGGCACGGCCTGATCCGGCCGCCAAAATTCGGCGAACCCCGGACGAAGAAGGTCGGCCACAAAGAAAAGAGTGGCGCCCCAAGCAGAGGAAAGCCGATGATGATACATCGGCTGGCACAAACATGGTCTTCATTCTTCCAACGGAGTTTAGCGCTCCAAGATTGTATGAAGCACCTGTGGCGCAATTAGACTGCGGCCCACGGCTAGTCATCTTTGAGAAGCCAAAAGAAAGAAGTTACAGGCATCTGAAGGCCCTGTACTTGCGAGGCTACATCAATGGGCAGCCTGTCAACAAAATGTTGGTGGACACCGGAGCGGCAGTTAACATCATGCCATACTCCATGCTACGTCGGTTGGGACGCTCCAGGCTCGGATCTGATCAAGACCAACGTAACACTGAGTGATTTCAACGGCCAAGCGTCTGACGCACAAGGTGTTCTGAATGTGGATCTGACCGTAGGAAGGAAAACTGTCCCTACGACGTTCTTTATCGTCGACAGCAAGAGTACCTACGCTGTCCTACTAGGGAGAGATTGGATCCACGCCAACTGTTGCATTCCATCCACGATGCACCAATGCCCGATACGATGGGATGGAGATGAAGTAGAAGTCGTCCGTGCGAGATGATTCGGTCGAGGTTTCAACAGCCGGCATGGACATTTGGGAGACATCGGGCCAAGAGCCGCTCTCGGGTATCAACTTGGACGACTGCGAGCGCATCGACGTGACAAAGAACGGGGTCAGACTGGTCTTATCCACAGGCCTGACTGTGTGACAAAACAAGCGTCGATAAACAAACGTGGCGAGGCTGATCCTTGTGATCGGCCCCAAAAATTTATGAAGGATCATCTACAAAACCTTCACCGAGCAAGCAATGTGGAGGCCGATTCCAGCAATCGGCCAAAATTATCCTCACCATCCATTCTGCCTGGGTTCAACATGTTATCCAACAGAGCCGATACCATCAAATCTCTTGACAGAATCGGCTCGGGGGGCACCCAGGTGGATAAAACACGAGGATATGCATTAGAGGTGTCTCATCCTTTGGTGATGGGTATTGAAGCATGGGGGCCGATGCATAAATCGGCCGAAAATTCAAAAAATCCAGCATATCTCTTCAAGTTCAGCCCAACGGAGGGAGCATATCTCTTCTAAGATCAGAAGAACAGCCGATGACGAAGCGATCGGCTGTAATGTTTTGGCCAAGGTGGTGACTTGGTAGCTGTTGCCTCCAGGGGGTGTTACGTCCAGAGTTTTGGAGGGCATCGGAAGTTGCCTCAGCCTGCCAAAGACGATGAGCCGGTCTGATCAGCCAGGTGCAAGATGTGAGTTGGGCGGGGCAGCTCGCCCTGAAGTTTCTTCACTCTAAAGAACCGATTTCTGTTGAAATCGGCTGATGCGCTGCGAGGTGGAAACCGAGGATGACCGACTTGGTCAGCTCACTGCTATTCTCGCCCCGACTGAGGCTCGGGGGGCAGCTTGCCCCGAAGGATCCGTTGTTACAGAAAGCCGATTTTGTTGGAATCGGCTGACTCTGCATCACAACTTGTCTGAAGAATGCTACTGGTATTGTAAAGTTATCAGTTTTTCAGCAGGACAGTTGATTCAGCGACAAGCCCAGGGCTCTGTTGTGGACACCCACCTGAGGCCAGATTGCCAACCTGGTAGATGGGCTGGTTAGATTCATAATCAGGTTTAATGATCCCTTGTGAGGTGTTTCGTGAGGTAGAGCCGATCCACGGTCATCGACCTTAGTTCGAGTGCACGAGGTTGCCAGGTTGCCAGGTCAGCAGTACTATCAGAGGAATGTGGGCATGCAAGTCAGCCTTGTTCATGGAGCTGTGGGTAATCATCCACAACATCGACCGCCAACGGAAGAAAGGTGATCGGCCGGTTGGCCCTGCGGGATAGCTCTCCTGGACGTGATCGAGCCCGCCCTGAAATGTCGATGACCTGGGAAACCGATTTGTTGGAATCGGCTGATGCGGCGCCACAGTTGGGAAGCCGGTGATGGTCCATTAGGCTGGTCCATTTTTTATCCTCGCCTTGGCTGAGGCTCGGGGGGCAGCTCGCCCTCAAGGATTAGCCGATTTTGTCGAAATCGGCTAGCTCTGCATCACGGCTCATTTGAAAGATGGCGAATTATCGCAGAAGGAAACCGCCGGAGCTGAGTGAGCGGAGTTTGGAAAGGATAATGCGGCAGAAGAATGTCTGAAATTTAAAAGTTGATAAGAAGATTGGACATTATTTCAGGGGCTTTGCCGCTAAGATTAACGTGCCATCCTGTGAAATCTGCAAGTCCTAGGATTTGCACGGTTATGGCTTGGCCTCGTTGGACCAGGAGTTTGGGTCCGGATGGATCTATCTCAAAATTTATCGTGAGGGACCGATGCGCTGCCGTCGGCTCGCTGGGCTTTGACCAAATTGACAATCGGCAGAATCAGCGCGAAGGACAATCGGCTAAATTATCCTAAGGGAAATCGGCAAAATCAGATTGGGGAATTTCTTCAACAATTAACCAGATTCCTCATACAGAAGAGCTGATTGCTCTCAAAAGGGAGTACTAAGGGGATACATTGCCCCGTCTACTGCTACTAATCTTGTGCTAAGGGTCCCATCTATGGGTTGTTGCTGCCCTCGTCGCCGCCGTCATCGCCGCTGTGGGCGCTGCTCCCGGCCGGCTCGTCGTCGCTACTCCAGCGGCCGCCGGAAGGACCTTCGTTGTCCTCATCTTCCTCGTCGTCGCCGTCGGCCGTCGCCGCCGTCGAGGTCACTCAGATTCCCCGGCCAGGGACAATGGCGCTTGGCCGGTGGCTCGTCGGGGAGGCTGTCGTCGTCGTCCTCCTCCTCTTCCTCCTCCTTCACCTCCTCGGAAGTGGTGAAGTCGTCCCAGGAGAAGCGATCGTCATCGCTCTCCTCCTCCGGTTCCCCGACGGCGAGGAAGCGGAGGTCACGCTCCCCTTCCGTCGAGGATTTGTCATCCTCCGACCAGAGGGAGAAGTCATGGCTCGACTCCTCCCCGGCGTCAATGGCGCGGCAGATGTTGGCCGCGTGGACCTCCGTCGGGTTCGGCTCCGGCGTCGGCTCGCGGGACGGAGAGGACTGGGTGGAAAGGTCCGACGAGGCGGAGGAGGAAGAAGACATTGTGGCAGAGGAGGGTTTTTTGGAAGTGCTAATGCAAAGGGGAGAACTGTTCGATGCGGTTAAATAAAAGGATGGGGATTTAATTTTCGAACAATTTTCGAGGACATGGTGCCAAAACTGTCAAATCGTGCAGAGAAGTTGGGAAGGCAAGTCGTCATGATGAAGCATACTGCGACGGTTCTGCTCTGCCACGACGTGACCCCTCGGAGGAAAAAACAGAGTGGTTTTGAAATTACCATTATCAAAACCAGGGGGACATGTGTTATCACCAGATTTTGGTTATATCAGGAGGTGGGCCGCGGTCAAGATGGGCTTGGAAGATTACACGTGGAAGATCTCTGAAGCGGCCTTGTTCGGGGAATTTGGGCTATATTGCCCATGTATCTTTAATTACCATAGATTGTATCTAGATTAAAAGTTAGAGTTTATCTCGTGCACGGTTTAGTGCACGCCCACATTAGAAAGTCCCCTGGACTATAAATATGTACCTAGGGTTTATGGAATAAACAACAACCAACGTTCAACCACAAACAAATCTCGGCGCATCGCCAACTCCTTCGTCTCGAGGGTTTCTACCGGTAAGCATCATGCTGCCTAGATCGCATCTTGCGATCTAGGCAGCACAAGCCTGCCTACGTTGTTCATGCGTTGCTCGTATCGAAGCCTTTTTGATGGCGAGCAACGTAGTTATCTTAGACATGTTAGGGTTAGCATTGTTCTTCGATATTACATGCTTTCGTAGTGCAACCCTTGCATGTCTAGCCTCCCTTACACCTATCTTAGGTGTAGGGGCGGCACCCCGCTTGATCATAGTTTAGTAGATCCGATCCGTTACAATTGCTCCTTGTTCTACAAGGATTAGTTTAATATCCGCAATAGTTAGGCCTTACAAGGGGCGGAGGATCCAGCGGCGCGTAGGGTGGCGTTCGTTGGCCCTAGAACGGATGTTCCGGGGATCAACCTCGTGTCGGTTTTTAGGCCTCGTTTAGGATCGGCTTACGATCACCGTGCGTGGCCGCGAGGCCCAACCTGGAGTAGGACGATCCGATTATGCGGTGAAAACCCTAGATCGTCGTAGATCTCATTAGCTTTACCTTGATCAAGCAGGACCACCATATATTCGGACACCTCGTTCGAATCATGGGTGGATCGGCTCTTTGAGCCGATTCACAGGATAACCTGAGAGCCGATCGAGGCTCGTATTTAACGTTTACGTGTGTGCCCCGCAGGAAACTAAGCGAGGCATCATCCACACCTTCCTCGACCGAGTATAGGTCAGGTGGCACGCCCTCGTGATACACATCGGCGCGTGCCACCAGGAGGCTTTGCGGGCCGTCGCTCTGAGGGACTGGGGCCAGCCGCTGCCCTAGTTGTTCCCGGCTCTACGGTGTTGCCCGTCTCGCGCCGCCGGTGGGTTTCGACGTCAACACCTAAATAGTTGAATTGTAAGGAAATTCATTAAGTAAATAATATATAAAACACATTATGAATAATTTAAACAATAAGACAAGCTCATTAGAGAAAACCTTGAGCTTTATTGATTAACACACAAGATACATTGTCTTTACATTATTCATAATGGAAATAAATGAATTTTACAACACATTACAAGAATTGGAGAAATTGAAAAATAAAAGAAAATAAAAAGAAAAGTACAAGGAAGGATTCTATCCTAAATACTACAAGATCATCTTCACTTGATCTTGAATTTGATGATCTCCATATCCATTTTGGTCAATTGTTGATTCCCTGCACAAAACAAAGCAAGACAAGAATTAAGCCAAGTGGCAAAGCCACTTGGCAGGTTAGCAAATAAAGGAAATGAAGGGGATATGATCAAGCTGTCGAGCTGATCCTCTCCAAGCCAAGTTCAGAGTATCGGTGCACACACACACACACAGCAGCTCACACGTGTGTGCATGCTCAACACTAGCCACCGAGTGTGCATGTAGCACAACACACACACACATCATCGGTGAGTCACCAAATGTGCCAGACCCTAGGCCGTCGACCGGGGAGGGCAAGGGAGCAGCCAAATATAAGCTTTTCGAAGCCAAACCCTAAGCCATGTCATCCATCGACAAGCTTCACGGGTAAGTCACCAAGAACACAAGAACACAAGAACACATGAACAACCAGCTTGTTCAATCCGTTCAACTCACCATGAACCAAACCAAGATCGAATCAAGCTCACCAGGAGGAGCAGGGCAAGTAAATCAACCACAAGAACAACACAGAAGCAATCCTCTACACCAACAAACCATCTAGGAGCTGGAGTGAGGTATAAACAAGATCAACCTGAGCAAAACCCTGTTTTGCTCATAAATAAGCATATGCACCAATCACACATAAGCAAAAGGGTAGATACCGTATGTTTGTGTCATCCTATGGCTAACTAGTCATTTGGGTTCAAGCAAACATAGAGAACAGCCAGTAGAGATCATCCAGGGAACATTGGTTGTGTTTACACATGGACACAACCAGAGAAACCAACATGGATTCAAAACCCTGGTCAGATACAGGCTCACTTGACCACCAGAGCTAGCTAAGCCATCAGACATGATAGACTATCATGTGTCTATCTTGTTTATCAACATCAAAGCTACTGGTAATTCACCAAGTGATTAGCCAGTGAGCATCTATTCATCAAAGAAAGCCACCACAGGTGGGAGCTACCCTTAACAGCAATACAAGTCTTGCCAGTGGCTACCTCAAACCACAGACCAAGCACAAGAACCTACACATCATTATCCATGTGGATTCAGTAGAGGGCTAGGGTACACAACTGAGTGTTGGCATCCATCTAGCCGTGTCTCATTTAATAGGATGATCACAACTGCAAAGCAGCTCACATCACTTATCCACTTCAGTAAAATTTAGGCAAATGCAGATAAGTGAACTAAACAAACAAATCAAAGCACCAGGGCTTTGCAGTGATCCAATGGATCATTGCAAGCAACAGCAGTTGCTTAAGCCAACAACAAGTACACACCAGGCTCAGCTTCGTATGAAGCACAAACAGCGATCGGTTGAGCACCGATGAATCACAGAGAGAAGCCCACACTTGCTCACAAGCAAGAAATGATTAATTGATCATCAGAGCATCACTTGCTCTTGCTACAGGTCACCACAGCCAAGCATATCATCAAGGAATTGATGTATATGGACAACAATTAAGCAAAGCCAAACCTACTGTGAGCCAGAACTCAAAAATCATCACACAAATAACACTGTCTCCTGCTAAACAGCAAGAATCAACCACAGTAATAAACCAAAGGAGCTAGAGCTTATTACAGCACAAGTAAGCAAGCAATAGCAATGGCTGGTGATGCTCAGATGAGCATCTAGCCAGATGATAGCATGTATAACCTCAAGGGTGAGCAGAGACAAGAATCAAAGGAAGCACACATCACAGCAGATTTGCACAAGCACATAGACTAGAGCAAGCATGGCAATAGCAACACAACAAGCAAGCATACGTAGCAGCGAAGAAGCTAAGCGCAGCAGAAAGCAGCAAGAACAAGCATGGCGTGACCTCCACAGGGAGGAAAGCCATGGCCAGAGCACATAGAAGAGAAGGAAGAACAAGCACATAGGGTAAGAGAGAGGCGGCGCATGTACCTGGAGCGAGCAGACGGCAGGCGTAGCCGTGGCGGCCACGACGGCGCGCGCCGAAGGCACGGCGGCACCTGGCCAGGCCATGCCAGGCCCGACTAGCGCCGCACCACTCCACACCACGGTGGGAAGGCCCGACGGCGCCATCACGTCTGAGGCGCCGGTGAGCACCGCACCACCGTGCGGACAAACGAGAGGGGGATCGGCGAAGGGGCGGCTAGAACCAGATCGATGCCGTGGATCTGGTGCGCCGTCGCGTGGCGGTGCAGATGCGCCCCATGGCAAGGGCCATGGCGGCCGGGGATCGCCGGAATCGGCCGGCGACGGTGAGGGCGACGCAGATCGCCGCAGAGAGGAGAGGGGATTAGGGTTAGGTCGAGCGGCGCGAGGAGGTGGGCGAGTGAGCGACCGCTCGGGTCGGTTGGACCCGAGCTGGTTTAGCCCAACCCACTGGGCTCCACTGACAGGTGGGCCCAGGGGCAAATAAGACTTTTCACAATTTGATAAAAACCTGAAACTTTGAAATTCAATAGAAAATTGATAAAAGCTCTAAAAAATAATTAAAAATATGAAAATGAATCAGCATAAAATTCTCTATTTAAATAAAATACCAAACAGAATTTTTGAAGACAATTAAGAATAAGTCCTATTTTGTTGATTTAAATAAGAATTTAAATCACATATAATATTTTTTAAATGAAAATAAGTCCATTAATGCAATTGGATTTTAAAAACACCTTGACAACATTTCAAGGTTGTATATTACTTCAAATCAAATATTCCCAAATTATTCTTAGTATCAACCTCTTACATGAAATAATAACGACATCAGAAGGGGGGAACAAACCCTAAAAATGGAATCATGCATAATTGCTTCTTTAACCATTGCCCTTATCGGACAATGATGCTATTTTTCAGAACCAGAGGACAAGGGTCAGTCCACACCTTCCAACTGCAAAACTTTGCAGTGTTCAGGCAAGTTCATCACTTGCTCATATCATTTGAGTATTTCTATCAAATTAATTGCAAAGTACTATGGTTATCACTATTGCATAAAAATCGAAACCACTACTTTCATAACTATGAATATGACTATGTGGTGGGCAATGGAACCATGGATTGTGTTGATATGGTGGAGGTTCCATTGCACGGGTTTATATCCATCTAGGATTAAACAACAAATGTCGCCAGTGATTCTTGTGCCGTAATACCCGTGTTAACCATAAGATCCGGAGTGGGACGGAGTAGTCAAAAGTGTTTCCACCTCTCGTTCATCAACGGATGCGCTTTACCGTAGACACGTGTATCTGTCAGGGCAAGCGGTTGGCTGGGGAAGCCTTAAGTCCCCACGGCATAGTCCGTAGACACTTGTCGCTCGAAGTGCAAGCGGTTGGCTGGGGAGGCCTTAAGTCCCCACGGTATTGCGTTCTATGATGGGTTGCAACTACCGGCGAAGGAGTTTGGTTAACGAGTCCCAAACTGTTGTCGTGGTTGGGGTCCACCCGTGAGTGGGATTAATGGGACCGGCGAGGACCCAGGGTCGGGGTATGCAACAAAGGGTGGGTGTTCGAGGTAGCGGAGGAACATGATTGGCTAGACCTTATACCGGGCCTCACACCGAAGGAAGTGTGGACGGGAAAGCTGCCCGGTTGGCACCAAGGTTAAGATCTCTTATGGGTAAAGCAACACACCTCTGCAGAGTGTAAAGAACCGTGACTGTCACTCCTCGTTCCGGGATAAGGAACTGCGAACGCGGCCGGAAAGGAGCTCCATGAAGTTCTAGTAAACCGGTGAAGGCCGACGGACATAGCTCTTTGAAATAAAAGCAATCTCTTGAAGAAATGTTTACCAAAACTTGCATTGGTATTAGACTTTCTCGGTCTAATGCCGTAGCTAGTGCATTAAACACCTCTTATCTATAATGAACTTGTTGAGTACGCTCGTACTCATACCACTCTTAAATCCCATGCTTAGATTGTCTGAATCGTCTGGAGGAGGACTACGACAGCAATGAAGGAGCCGAGATCATCGGCTACGATGAACCAGACCTCTCAGGAGGTGTTGAAGGCGTAGACTATCTCATAGTCTACGGATCCGGGGAGGCTTCCGGAGGAGATCAAGCCTAGAGACATCCAGTAGTAGTAGTAACCGAGCAACCCGAACTCTTAGTATTTAGCTGCTCGAGGCAATAAATGTATAGTTTAATGATACTCGTCTGTTGTAAGCTAGGTTGGGTTCACCTCGAACCCAGGAGTATCTCTCTGAGGACCCAAGAGGAGCTCCAAGACAATATATGTTTGATGCTTGTAATAATAAATGAATGAGTTATGGACCCTGCTATGTTCTGTTGTACTACTCTGAGGGATGTAATATTTGCGGAATGGTACTTCGTGAATGTTATATCAACGACTGGCATACTACAACATGCAGTGGTATGCAGGGTCACCACAGTGTGGGAGCCATTATGGATCTCAAGGTCCCTCTATTGGTTATTGGTCGGAGAGGAGTCTCGACCATGTCTGCATAGTTCACGAACCGTAGGGTGACGCGCTTAAGGTTCGATGTCGCATAAGTAGATTCAGAATATGAGATGGAGACCGAAGTTTGTTCGGAGTCTCGGATGGGATCCAGGACATCACAAGGAGGTCCAGAATGGTCCGGAGAATAAGATTCATACAAGGGAAGTTGATTTCTAGGTTTCGGAAAAGTTCAGGATTTTTCCGGTGAAAGACCGGGAAGGTTCTAGAAGGTTCCGGGGGTCCCACCAGTGGGCCCATGCTGGCGTGTAGTTGACGAGGGAGGAAATGGTGTAGCTTTCCTTTGTTCCCCGGCAACGGCGCCAGAAATTTTCTTGATGCGTGTAATTGACACGTCCGTTGGGAACCCCAAGAGGAAGGTGTGATGCGCACAGCGGCAAGTTTCCCTCAGTTAGAAACCAAGGTTTAATCGAACCAGGAGGAGTCAAGAAGCACGTTGAAGGTTGATGGCGGCGGGATGTAGTGCGGCGCAACACCGAGATTCCGGCGCCAACGTGGAACCTCGCACAACACAACCAAAGTACTTTGCCCCAACGAAACAAGTGAGGTTGTCAATCTCAACGGCTTGCTCGTAACAAAGAGTTAACCGTATTGTGTGGAAGATGATTGTTTGCAAGAAAACAAGAAAGAACAAGTATTGCAGCAGATTTGTATTTCAAGTATAAAAGAATGGACCGGGGTCCATAGTTCACTAGAGGTGTCTCTCCCATAAGATAAAAGCATGTTGGGTGAACAAATTACAGTCGGGCAATTGACAAATAGAGAGGGCATAACAATGCACATACATGTCATGATAAGTACGAGTGAGATTTAATAGGGCATTACGACAAAGTACATAGACCGCCATCCAACCGCATCTATGCCTAAAAATTCCACCTTCAGAGTTATCATCCGAACCCCTCCAAGCATTAAGTTGCAAAGCAACAGCACAATTGCATTAAGTATGGTGCCTAATGTAATCAACAACTACATACTTAGACATAGCATCAATGTTTTATCCCTAGTGGCAACAAGACAACACAACCTTAGGGGTTTCGTCACTCCCCGGATATCAATGCGAGCATGAACCCACTATCGAGCATAAATACTCCCTCTTGGAGTTACTAGCATCAACTTGGCCGCAGCCTCTACTAATAACGGAGAGCATGCAAGATCATAAACAACACATAGGTAATAACTTGATAATTAACATAACATGGTATTCTCTATCCATCGGATCCCGACAAACACAACATAGAGTATTACAGTATAGATGATCTTGATCATGTTAGGCAGCTCACAAGATCCAACAATGAAGCACAATGAGGAGAAGACAACCATCTAGCTACCGCTATGGACCCATAGTCCAGGGGTGAACTACTCACTCATCACTCCGGAGGTGACCATGGCGGTGAAGAGTCCTCCGGAGATGAATCCCCTCTCCCAGCAGGTGCCGGAGGAGATCCCTCCCCGAGATGGGATTGGCGGCGGTGGCGTCTCTGGAAGGTTTTCCGTATCGTGGTTCTTCTTTTCGAGGTTTTCGCGATGGAGGCTATAAGTAGGCGGAAGGGCAGAGTCGGAGGGCTGACGAGGGGCCCACACCATAGGGCGGCGTAGGCCCCCCTCTGGCCGCGCGGCCCTATGGTGGCGGCGCCTCGTCGCCCCACTTCGTATCCCTTTCGGTCTTCTGGAAGCTTCGTGGCAAAATAGGACCCTGGGCTTTGATTTCATCCAATTCCGAGAATATTTCGTTACTAGGATTTCGAAACCAAAAACAGCAGAAACAAAGAATCGGCTCTTCGGCATCTTGTTAATAGGTTAGTTCCGTAAAATGCACGAATATGACATAAAGTGTGCATAAAACATGTAGATATCATCAATAATGTGGCATGGAACATAAGAAATTATCGATACGTCGGAGACGTATCAGCATCCCCAAGCTTAGTTCTCGCTCGTCCCGAGCAGGTAAAACGATAACAAAGATAATTTCTGAAGTGACATGCCATCATAACCTTGATCATACTATTTGTAAACATATGTAATGAATGCAGCGATCAAAACAATGGTAGTGACATGAGTAAACAAGTGAATCATAAAGCAAAGACTTTTCATGAATAGTACTTCAAGACAAGCATCAATAAGTCTTGCATAAGAGTTAACTCATAAAGCAATAAATCAAAGTAAAGGTATTGAAGCAACACAAAGGAAGATTAAGTTTCAGCGGTTGCTTTCAACTTGTAACATGTATATCTCATGGATAATTGTCAACATAGAGTAATATAACAAGTGCAATATGCAAGTATGTAGGAATCAATGCACAGCTTCACACAAGTGTTTGCTTCTTGAGATGGAGAGAGATAGGTGAACCGACTCAACATAAAGGTAAAAAGAATGGTCCTTCAAAGAGGAAAGCATCGATTGCTATATTTGTGCTAGAGCTTTTATTTTGAAAACATGAAACAATTTTGTCAACGGTAGTAATAAAGCATATGAGTTATGAAAATTATATCTTACAAGTTGCAAGTCTCATGCATAGTATACTAATAGTGCCCGCACCTTGTCCTAATTAGCTTGGACTACCGGATCATCGCAATACACATGTTTTAACCAAGTGTCACAATGGGGTACCTCCATGCCGCCTCGTACAAAGGTCTAAGGAGAAAGCTCGCATTTTGGATTTCTCGCTTTTGATTATTCTCAACTTAGACATCCATACCGGGACAACATGGACAACAGTATAATGGACTCCTCTTTAATGCATAAGCATGTGGCAACAATTATTATTCTCATATGAGATTGAGGATATATGTCCAAAACTCGAAACTTCCACCATGAATCATGGCTTTAGTTAGCGGCCCAATGTTCTTCTCTAACAATATGCATGCTCCAACCATAAAGGTGGTAGATCTCTCTTACTTCAAACAAGACGGACATGCATAGCAACTCACATGATATTCAACAAAGAATAGTTGATGGCGTCCCCGTAAGCATGGTTATCGCACAACAAGCAACTTAATAAGAGATAAAATGCATAAGTACATATTCAATACCACAATAGTTTTTAAGCTATTTGTCCCATGAGCTATATATTGCAAAGGTGAATGATGGAATTTTAAAGGTAGCACTCAAGCAATTTACTTTGGAATGGCGGATAAATACCATGTAGTAGGTAGGTATGGTGGACACAAATGGCATAGTGGTTGGCTCAAGTATTTTGGATGCATGAGAAGTATTCCCTCTCGATACAAGGTTTAGGCTAGCAAGGTTATTTGAAACAAACACAAGGATGAACGGTGCAGCAAAACTCACATAAAAGACATATTGTAAACATTATAAGACTCTACACCGTCTTCCTTGTTGTTCAAAACTCAATACTAGATATTATCTAGACTCTAGAGAAACCAAATATGCAAACCAAATTAGCAAGCTCTAAGTGTTTCTTCATTAATGGGTGCAAAGTATATGATGAAAGAGCTTAAACATGAGCACAACAATTGCCAAGTATCAAATTATCCAAGACATTTTAGAGTTACTACATGTAGCATTTTCCAATTCCAACCATATAACAATTTAACGAAGAAGAAACTTCGCCATGAATACTACGAGTAGAGCCTAAGGACATACTTGTCCATATGCTACAGCGGAGCGTGTCTCTCTCCCACAAAGTGAATTCTAGGATCCATTTTATTCAAACAAAACAAAAACAAAAACAAACCGACGCTCCAAGCAAAGTGCATAAGATGTGACGGAATAAAAATATAGTTTCAGGGGAGGAACCCGATAATGTTGTCGATGAAGAAGGGGATGCCTTGGGCATCCCCAAGCTTAGACGCTTGAGTCTTCTTAGAATATGCAGGGGTGAACCACCGGGGCATCCCCAAGCTTAGAGCTTTCACTCTCCTTGATCATATTGTATCATACTCCTCTCTTGATCCTTGAAAACTTCCTCCACACCAAACTCGAAACAACTCATTAGAGGGTTAGTGCACAATAAAAATTAACATGTTCAGAGGTGACACAATCATTCTTAACACTTCTGGACATTGCATAAAGCTACTGGACATTAATGGATCAAAGAAATTCATCCAACATAGCAAAAGAGGCAATCCAAAATAAAAGGCAGAATCTGTCAAAACAGAACAGTCCATAAAGATGGATTTTATTAGGGCACCAGACTTGCTCAAATGAAAATGCCCAAATTGAATGAAAGTTGCTTACATATCTGAGGATCACTCACGTAAATTGGCTTAATTTTCTGAGCTACCTACAGAGAATTAGACCCAGATTCGTGACAGCAAAGAAATCTGTTTCTGCGCAGTAATCCAAATCTAGTATTTACTTTACTATCAAAGACTTTACTTGGCACAACAAAACATAAAACTAAGATAAGGAGAGGTTGCTACAGTAGTAAACAACTTCCAAGACTCAAATATAAAACAAAAATACCGTAGTAAAAACATGGGTTGTCTCCCATAAGCGCTTTTCTTAACGCCTTTCAGCTAGGCGCGTAAAGTGTAACTCAAGTATTATCAAAGGGTGGTGCATCTACAGCGGGGTTTGGAGTTTTCTCAACCATGCATAGTATATTGGATACATAAGTTTCAGCGTCTCCCTTTCATTAGTCTTGGGCTTGCTACTCTCATCGAACAAATTTTCAGAACAAGCCAAGCATAGTTATTTTCTAGTGCATCATTCATAGCTAGGAGTTTACATGGTATTGGTGCTTTGATCTCCCCACCATCATTAATATTATTAGTGTACCTTATTCTATCCATGTCCATTTTTTCAAGGAGACCAACAAAATTAGTATGAGAACCAAGCATATTAAATTTAGCAAAGACCTTTCTAGCCTCTCTTGCTAGACCACCAAATTCTCTAAGAAGGGTTTCTAAAATAAAATCTTTCTTTTCCCCTCTTCCATATCACCGAGTGTAAGAAACATGTGTTGGATTATAGGATTGAGATTAACAAATTTAGTTTCCAACATGCGGACTAAAGCAAGCAGACAGCAATTTCATAAGTAGGAGCAAGTTCTACCAAGTGTCTATCTTCAAAGTCTTCAACGGTACTAACATGACTGAAAAATTCTTCTATATTGTTTCTCCCAATTATAGACCCGCGTCCTAACGGTATGTCTTTTGTGGTAAAATTAAAAGGAAACATGATGAATCAAGTAAAGTAAATGCAAGTAACTAATTTTTTTGTGTTTTTGATATAGCAAACAAGACAATGAATAAGGTAAAGCTAGCAACTAATTTTTTTGTGTTTTGATATAATGCAGCAAACAAAGTAGTAAATAAAATAAAGCAAGACAAAAACAAAGTAAAGAGGTTGAGAAGTGGAGACTCCCTTGCAGCGTGTCTTGATCTCCCCGCAACGGCGCCGAATTTGCTTGCCGGCGTGTAGTTGACGAGGAGGAAATGGTGTAGCTTTCCTTGTTCCCCGGCAACGGCGCGAAATTTGCTTGATGCGTGTAATTGACACGTCCGTTGGGAACCCCAAGAGGAAGGTGTGATGCGCACATCGGCAAGTTTCCCTCGTAAGAAACCAAGGTTTAATCGAACCAGGAGGAGTCAAGAAGCACGTTGAAGGTTGATGGCGGCGGGATGTAGTGCGGCGCAACACCAGAGATTCCGGCGCCAACGTGGAACCCGCACAACACAACCAAAGTACTTTGCCCCAACGAAACAAAGGAGGTTGTCAATCTCACCGGCTTGCCGTAACAAAGAGTTAACCGTATTGTGTGGAAGATGATTGTTTGCAAGAAAACAAGAAAGAACAAGTATTGCAGCAGATTTGTATTTCAAGTATAAAAGAATGGACCGGGGTCCACAGCTCACTAGAGGTGTCTCTCCCATAAGATAAAAGCATGTTGGGTGAACAAATTACAGTCGGGCAATTGACAAATAGAGAGGGCATAACAATGCACATACATGTCATGATAAGTACAATGAGATTTAATTGGGCATTACGACAAAGTACATAGACCGCCATCCAACCGCATCTATGCCTAAAAAGTCCACCTTCAGAGTTATCATCCGAACCCTTCCAAACATTAAGTTGCAAAGCAACAGACAATTGCATTAAGTATGGTGCGTAATGTAATCAACAACTACATCCTTAGACATAGCATCAATGTTTTATCCCTAGTGGCAACAAAGACAACACAACCTTAGAGGTTTCTCGTCACTCCCTGCATATCAATGCAGGCATGAACCCACTATCGAGCATAAATACTCCCTCTTGGAGTTACTAGCATCAACTTGGCCGCAGCCTCTACTAATAACGGAGAGCATGCAAGATCATAAACAACACATAGGTAATAACTTGATAATTAACATAACATGGTATTCTCTATCCATCGGATCCCGACAAACACAACATATAGCATTACGTATAGATGATCTTGATCATGTTAGGCAGCTCACAAGATCCAACAATGAAGCACAATGAGGAGAAGACAACCATCTAGCTACCGCTATGGACCCATAGTCCAGGGGTGAACTACTCACTCATCACTCCGGAGGCGACCATGGCGGTGAAGAGTCCTCCGGGAGATGAATCCCCTCTCCGGCAGGGTGCCGGAGGAGATATCCAGAATCCCCCGAGATGGGATTGGCGGCGGCGGCGTCTCTGGAAGGTTTTCCGTATCGTGGTTCTTCTTTTCGGGGTTTTCACGACGGAGGCTATAAGTAGGCGGAAGGGCAGAGTCGGAGGGCTGACGAGGGGCCCACACCATAGGGCGGCGCGGCCCCCTCCGGCCGCGCGGCCCTATGGTGGCGGCGCCTCGTCGCCCCACTTCGTATCCCTTTCGGTCTTCCGGAAGCTTCGTGGCAAAATAGGACCCCGGGCTTTGATTTCGTCCAATTCCGAGAATATTTCGTTACTAGGATTTCGAAACCAAAAACAGCAGTAAAACATCAATCGGCTCTTCGGCATCTTGTTAATAGGTTAGTTCCAGAAAATGCACGAATATGACATAAAGTGTGCATAAAACATGTAGATATCATCAATAATGTGGCATGGAACATAAGAAATTATCGATACGTCGGAGACGTATCAGCCCACGACCCTAGGAGGCCTAGAATGGGCCGAGGGGATGCACCCTAGCCTAATGGCCCAGGGGCACTGATACGTCCAAAACGTATCTACTTTCCCGAACACTTTTGCTATTGTTTTGCCTCTAATTTGTGTATTTTGGATACAACTAACACGGACTAGCGCTGTTTTGAGCAGAATTGCCATGGTGTCTTGTTTTTGTGCAGAAAATCAACTTTCAGGAAAATCCCCGGAAATAATTGCAATGGGCCTATTTTAACAGAAGACTTACGGAGCCAGGAGACGAGACGGACGGGGGCCACGAGGGGTGCCCACCATATGGCGGCACGGTGGGCCCCTGGGCCGCGTCGCCCTATGGTGGCATCGC